>NC_080468.1:1405000-1705000 GCF_030265055.1 Doryrhamphus excisus
AGAACATGCCATCTCCACACTGAGATGCTCCAACTGAGATTCCAATCCAGCTCTCCTGACTGTACGGAAGAAGTGCTAAGCCCCATGACAAACTGCTCCTGTCGAGTCACCTTACATATAAAAACTGGGCTTAACATTTTTCTTGCATTTAGGAGCCACTTTTGCTTCCTTATTTTGGAAATAGAGCAAATAATGTATACAAAGTACAGCATAGAGTAGATGTTTAACGACTCATTCACTACAGCGATGTAATGATTTATATTCCTGTCATCTAACTGTCTCCTCCATGAGTCACCACCATGAGTGGGGGAGGGTTTTGAGTGCCCGAGTGATCCGAGGAGCTATGTTGTCTGGTAGGGTCTCCCAACCAGTCCGAGGTGACGGAAAGACCAAGAGTAATTCAGAAGACCCATATGAAGAAAAACAAGAGGAGGAACCATACCTCGCCCGGATGTGGGATACCGGGGCCTCACCCTTGGAGCCAGGCCCGGGGGAGCGGCTCGCAGGCGAGCGCCTTCACCCGTGGGAAGCCACACGGGATCTCCCCCTCGTAGACCCACCACCTACGAGGGCAAGCATAAGGGTCCGGTGCATTGTGTGTTGGGTGGCGGTCAAGGTCAGCTGCCTGGGCGAACCTGGTCTTCGGCGGACAAATCTGGTTCTTGGGACATGGCATGTCACTTCTCTGGTGGGGAAAGAACCTGAACTTGTGTGAGAGGTTGAGATATTCCGACTAGACATAGTCGGACTCACCTTGACCCACAGTTTGGGTTCTGGAACCAAACTCCTCGACAGGGGCTCCGTCATTCTACTGGGAGACTTCAACGCCCATGTGGGCAATGACAGTGTGACCTGGAGGGGCGTGATTGGGAGGAAAGGCCTCCCTGATCTGAACCCGTGCAGTGTGATGTTACTGGACTTCTGTGCGAACCACAGTTTGTCCATGACTAACACCATGTTCGAACATAGGGATGTCCATAAGTGCACTTGGCACCAGGACACCCTAGGCCGCAGGTCTATAATCGACTTGGTAGTCTATCATCAGACCTGCATCCGCATGATGGCTTGTGGGACTACGGAAGCAGCTAACCGGTACCGTCAGGCCAAACGGCTCGCAGCTTCGGGGGTTGTGGAGGCAAAAACTCGGTAGTTTGAGGCCCCCGCAAGACAAGAGTATAAATGTGACTATAGTCGTGTTTTGTCATGTCTACAGGGCTCTAATAATGCTTTGTTCATTTTAATATGAAAAAAATCATTTGTCTACCCACCAACTATATGTGCTTTCTTAACTTTTTATTATTTGCTGTTTTATTATTATTATTATATTTATTTATTTATTACTGATTGATTGATTTTCTTTAATCTTGATTTGTTTATTTATTTTTCATCTTATTTTGTGTAGAAAAATAAAAAGTAAGATATTTGAGAACAGTGGAATGTTTAATCAGAGCTTTTTTTTTTGTAGAAAATTGGAACCAAAGCGAAATTTTTTACATTTTTTTGTTTTTAATAAATGCGTTTTTTTTGTTTTTTTTTGAAAACCTGATGCGGCCCCCAAGTAAATTGAGTTTGAGACCCCTGTTTTAAATGAACCAATATGGTCCTTGAATTGTATCTGCAACCCTGAATCATGATACAAATGGAATCATTATTAAAAGGAATCATTTCACCCCTAGTATCCAGTTCTAGGTACGCAGTGGGACCTCTCCTTTGTTTGGTAATAAAACATCATAGGAAATTATGGGATTAGAAGCTTTTTGTTAAAAAACCCCCAACAAACCACAATATACAAGCGCAGATTTGAACGAATATGTTGACCTCTTGCATGATGTACATGAAGTCAGCTTGAAAGACTTTGATCAAAAATATTTAAATCAGTGGTTGTTCTCATTTGACGAGGCCAAGACCTATGAACTACTTCTTCATGAACTATCTGATTAACTACAGCTGTTAGTTTCTCTTTTTCAGCCCTTTTTGGGCTCGACCATGTGACCTGGAGGCAGTTCCACATCCAAACCCTCAACAATCGCTGATTGACAGGCGGATTGGCGCAGTTGCAGCGATGCGGACTCTGCATCGGTCGCTGTACTGATGGGGAGCTGAGACAAAAGACAAAGCTCTCAATTTACCATGGATCTCTGTTCTTACCCTCGCCTGTGTGTTCAGGGCATGTCCCAAGGTTAGGAGGCCTCAGGGAAGACATCGTCTCTCCAATGGCCTGGGAACGGCTTGGGATTGGATTTGCCGGGAGAGGGAAGTCTGAGCTGCCCGACTTCGGATAAGAGGTAGAAAATGGACGGATGGGAGTTCCAACAGCTCCAGTGGACAAGTTCAATCAAAGTTCTAGGCATTTTTAGAATGTCTTCTCCTGTAATGATGGGTGACTTTGATGATAAATTAGTTATAGCGTTTTTTCCTAAATACATATTTGAATGATTTCCACATGTGAGAATGTTTTTTTTGGATCATACATTCTGTGGAACTTTTAAGGCCTACAAATGGTATGACCTTTACAGTGAATGACTTTGGAGGTTCTGTTGTACTTAGCATGTTTGCCTTTCTGAAAATCCTAACTAGGTCATCCATGCTGTCTCTTCACCTCCACAGAGAGAAGACATCCAGTGGACACCCTAAGCCCCAGATTCATTTTCATTTTTGAACAATACAAATCCCGGCAAGAAGACCCCTCATCGTCCTGTGTGTGTGTGTGTGTGTGTGTGTGTGTTAGAGATGAAGATGGTTGCCTCAGGCTTTCACTGACCACACACTCAACTCGTCTTCTTTCACTTTTTGTTTCATATTCATGTTTGAACTTGAAACCAGCTAAAAAAAAAGTTTCCATTATCTATGTGTGTTTCCCGGAAACCAAGATCTATTTTCCTTTCTTCCTATGGACTTCCAGGCAGCAGCGGGGCTGGTGAAGGAGGGAGCTAATGGCTTGTTGAGCCGCCCTAAGACTGGTCAGGGCTGGAGGCTGGTCACAGCCCATATCTCACACGGCATATCGATCCACTCACAGCTAAGTGTGGCCCAGAGCTCTTCATCCCTTCCTTTTTCATCTCCTTCCCTCCTTGTTAGCGATCCTGTAAAGTTATAACTGTGCTCGTGTCAGTCAGGTCATTATCATTGATCTGCTGCTACTCCACTGGCTGATCTGTGATTCGGAGTCAGCTGGGATAGGATCCAGCATACTACCGTGACCCTAGTGAGGATAAGCGGCATAGAAAATGGATGGATGTCTGTAAAATATTAGCGTGAAGGTGATGATAGGGGTGCTATTTTTGGTCTAGAGGGCTCTAATAAGGTTAAAAACTGTATTTAGAAAGCCGTAATCAAGTTTTATGTGCTCTAACTATTTTCACGGGGCCCAGAATTCCTGTTCTTGTTTGACATTTTGTTACTGCGATGTTGTTACTTGTTTTTGCAGCTCCAGGTGAGTTGGAATAGTATATAAAAAATGATACGCAGATCACAAAAACAGAAAAAAGGCCCCCAAAAATGCGTTCTCAAAGAAGGTTTCATTAACTCCAGTGTGACGCGGCCTTTTTTGGCTGCCTATACATACTGGATCTATTTCTTTTTTAAATCTCTTTAATCTTTGATGACTTTCCATCCTAAACCCTCACTTTAACTACTGATGATTTTCAATAGCCTGATTACCCCGTCATCACAACTCCAAACACACACACACACACACACACACTAATCTATAGCAGACAAATGATGCTGGACTAACGGAGTGGAAAGAGAGAAAGAAACAATTGACGTGGGGAGAGAAGGCTAATTAGCAGAGGCTCATTAGGAGTCTTTGAGAAACCGTGATTAGGGATGTTTGCTCACACAGCGTGTTGTTGCTGTTCAGCTTAATGGGCCGGTCCAATCACGACATAGTTTAGCCTACAGCGTCACCCCACCGCTGTGGGGATGGAGGGTGCATTAAGGAAGTGTACATGTGTGTATGCGTGCCTTGCTGGGATAAGGTCATTATAATGTATAATTATTATACATTACCTTTAACTTCATTTGTCGGACATGAGGGCTAGTTTGGACTATAATTTTGGAAAGTGACAGAGTCCGCTGGTTTAGTATCGTCAATTACAGAGGTGTGTGTGAGTGCACTCCTCTGACGCCTCCTCACTCATTCAACAGTACCCCCCCCCGTCCTCCCTGCAGTGTAAAAGTTTACCACTGAGCCCGAGCTACTGCCTTCTTAAGCCCGTCACTTAAATCTGATAGGAGTCCCAGCACTATTGTCATACGATTTCCCCCCACGGAAGTCCGTCCATGATCCCGCATTTTCCTGAGTCCCTCTCGTTCCACTTCCTGAACTGGGGTGGATTGTCTGGAATAAACTCCAATCCTCCTTAAAAGAAGAGAGCAGAGAAGGGGAAGGGGAGGCTGGAGGAGGGGGAGAGAAAGCTGAGAGGATCAAGGATACGAGGGCCAAAGTAGGGGATCCGACGGAACAGAAAGTATAGTTAGCGTCTCTGTCCCCGCTTCCTTCAATTCCTCTGGCTGCTGTCTGATTATCTTCCCAATCATCCTCTATCTCAAACGTATAGAGACATCCATCCGGCCATCCATCCATCCGGCCATCCATCCATCCATCCGGCCATCCATCCATCCGGCCATCCATCCGGCCATCCATCCATCCATCCGGCCATCCATCCATCCATCCATCCATCCATCCGGCCATCCATCCATCCATCCATCCATCCATCCGGCCATCCATCCATCCATCCATCCATCCATCCGGCCATCCATCCATCCATCCATCCGGCCATCCATCCATCCATCCATCCATCCGGCCATCCATCCATCCATCCATCCGGCCATCCATCCATCCATCCATCCGTCCATCCATCCGGCCATCCATCCATACATCCATCCGTCCATCCATCCGGCCATCCATCCATACATCCATCCGTCCATCCATCCGGCCATCCATCCATCCATCCATCCATCCATCCGGCCATCCATCCATCCATCCATCCGGCCATCCATCCATCCATCCATCCATCCGGCCATCCATCCATCCATCCATCCGGCCATCCATCCATCCATCCATCCGGCCATCCATCCGGCCATCCATCCATCCATCCATCCATCCATCCATCCATCCGGCCATCCATCCATCCATCCATCCATCCATCCATCCATCCATCCATCCATCCGGCCATCCATCCATCCATCCGGCCATCCATCCATCCATCCGGCCATCCATCCATCCATCCATCCATCCGGCCATCCATCCATCTGGCCATCCATCCATCCGGCCATCCATCCATCCATCCATCCATCCATCTCCGCACTTCTTCTTCCTGGCCACTATGGAGCGCTGTGACCGTGCGCCACTTCCAAGTGAGAGGGCTGATCCTTGTGTTTGTTTTGTGAATCCAGGATTTGCTGGGCTAGATTAGACAACAAAAGCATATGGAAAAGATAAAGAACACTTAGGTAATGGATTTTGGCAGACTCTCCAGCACAGGCGAGAACTCATCCTCTTTCCATCTCCCATCTCTACTCCTTTCTCTTTGCTCTAAATATGTTTATTGTTCTCCCCCCCCCCCCCCCCCCAGATGGAGAAAATGACTCCATCTGTTTATAAGGATGAAGGCTTTACTTGGAGGAAAGAAAACAAATATTTTTTTTTACATTTACCAAGTATTGTTGCTGCGTCAGTTGGAGAAAAATATACTTCTCTGATCAGGATATTGAATATAACAATACATTAATTATACATTAATTATAACAATATACATTAAACAATATACCTAGTCTGTAACCAGTAAAGGCATAAGATGATATCTAGAAGAATGTTTGTATATTTATCATTTCTATAAGTCCATGTAACGTTATGTCATTTAACAATGAAATAACTGCACTACCACAATGTGGCTTTTTATTTTGTTTATCACATATTTCATGAACATTTTTGCCCTTGTATAGTTTCATCCACTGCAAGCACGGAGAATTTTTACATAACCAACATCTAAAAAGTGATTTTATTGGGAAACTCTCAAGTCTGAAATGAAAAATTACTAATGTTAAAAAGAGAAAAAAAAATCCAAACCTATGTACATGACCCTCAGTTGAAAAGGCGATAAAGACCATTTCTAAAGCTTTGAGACTCCAGCAAACCACAGTGAGAGCCATTATCCACAATTGGCAAAAAAAACATGGAAGAGTGGTAAACCTTCCCAGGAGCCGCCCAACCAAAATGACCCCAAGAGTGCAGCGATGATCCATCCAAGAGGTCACAAAAGACCCCACAACAACATCCAAAGAACTGCATGCCTCACTTGCCTCAGGCAGTGTTCATGATTCCACCATAAGAAAGACACTGGGCAAAAACGGCTGAACAGTAATAACAGTAATTATTAAAAATTAATTATTAAAATGAATAGAAAACAGTGCAAATAGTTTTGTGGACAAAGTATGTACTACAGTAAACCTCGGATATATGGAACTCGGATATATCGGAAATTCGCTCACAACGGACAGATAAAAAAGAACCGATTTTTCTGTAATGCATTTCCAATAAAAATTCATTGCATATATCGGATTTTTTTATAACGGATTTCGCCTATTTCGGACAAAATCTCCAGTCCCGTTCCAATGCATTTCCATGAAATTTCCCTGGCATATATCGGATGGCCGCATCGTGGCGCTCCGATTCGCCGAATCGTGACAGGCCGCTATACGACGTCATTTGCAGCGTTTGCAGCGTTGCCTGCGCGTCCAGGTACATTGGAAACATAGTCAAGGAAGTGCCTTTTTATAACGGATAAAATCCCATTTACGCATATACCGGATATAAATCCCATATATGCGTAAAACGGACATTTTCCGGTATACGCATATAACGGATCTCGCTTATATCGGACAAAACCAGTGGGAACAATTGAATCCGATATATCCGAGGTTTACTGTATTATGACCAATATGTGACGGATGAACCAATTTCCAGATGTTAATAAGGGAAGACCTGATTCTTTAGGACAGGGGTGCTCACACTTTTTCAGCATGCGAGCTACTTTTAAAATGACCGAGTCAAAATGATCTACCCACTACAAAAATGCAAAACATCTATTTATTTTCAAATGTATTGAGGATTATTTGTACGTACAATGTATGTTGATGTACCTTACATAACCAAATGAGCCAATATTGCAAAACACACATAATTAACTATTAACATTTTTTGTAATTACCTGAGTTTACTTTGATGACTTGCACTGAATTGAACCAGCCAGGGATGCATAGTCCGGACAGTAGCTGCTGATAGCCAGCCTCAAGCACACTTCCAAATCAGTCATGGAAAATATCCGTATCATAATATCCGTATAATATTCCATATCCGTATGGAAGTGATATGTTTTTTGCCTTTTTACTTGGTCCAGTTTTTGCCTTTTTACTTGGTCCAGCTCCTTCACTCATTTTAGTGACCATAAACTTTAGCGAGGGCTTAAAATCTGACGCAATTCGCCGACTAGCTTAGCACTTTGCATCGCTGTTTACGCATGAGCGGTGACCTAAAGGTCAAAATTCAGTTGTCATCTGATTGGTTGTCCTGTATGTCAATCAAGTAACGGGGATGGATGATAGGCTGACATCGTAAGTTCTGCTGCACTTAGAGACGTTGTTTGATTTGATTGGTCGCCCGAAGGGCAACATTCAGTTGTCATCTGAATGGCTGCCCTGTATGTCAATCAAGTGACGGCATTGATGCTGGGATGATATTTTTTTAATGTCACGCCGCGATCGACCAGCGATCGACCAGTACCACCTCCGCGATCGACCGGTAGATCGCGATCGACTTAATGAGCACCCCTGCTTTAGGACTTGTTAACCCGAAATGACTTTCTAGTTTAAGCAATACTTGAAGAATGATTCTTTGTATGATGAGGGGATGAACGACACACACACACACACACACACACACACACACACGTAGCATACGTACGTGCACATACAATGGAGGGCTTTTAAATAACAAGTAGCAAACAGCCTCAGTAAAACAACTTGTGTGAATGATCACCTCCTTGCTTGTGGCTCTTATGAATACAAATTGAATTTCCACCGCAGCCTCGCTGCCGTCATGCCTCATTTGATTTATTCCTTAATGAATATTTTCAACAGTGGAGATGGGGAACGATATTTCCCCACCAAATGACACACGGCTTGTACTGTAGCCCATTTGAGTACATTACACACACGCAGCTGCTATAGACTGAACATCTGCCCGTTTTGTCCCGAAGACAAAGGACATTTACGTTGTAATAAAAAGCTGCAGTTTCTTTGTGTCTCTTTACTAACGTACACGTCGATAACGTTTCCTGTGTCTGCCACACAGAATTACAAACATGTCATATAAAGAATAGACAGATAAGGAGATCTACATACTGGATTGTGGCTCAAAAGCCTCCATATTGACTGTCTGCCGTGACAAAGATGCTACGGGCCACATTGCTCAACGGCTACTCCGAGACAGATTCCAGCCCAAGTCCATTTTCCTGTTAATGTTGTGTAGATAATATACCATTGACTGTAGACCTGCTAAATAATGCAAAGGCTTGTTTGGGCCCATAAGGAGAATTTAAATAGTATTGATAGGCTAAGCTGCCAAGGTGCAGAATGTATGCAGTCAGAGCGCTGCACTCTGTATTGATCATGGAACGTGCTAACGTGCTAGCGCTCAACAGAGTCCTTAGGAGGAGGAAGAGGAGAACGAAAAGCCAAAGAGTGTTGTCATGGAGTGATAAGTCAGTGTGGTGGTCCGGGGTGGGGGGGGAGAAGGATGATGTTTAAAAGAACAGCTAAAGTTTGGCCTGAAAACAATGTGTCTTGTTCTGGGAAAGTTTGGGATCTCGTCGGGTGACGGCGGTCTTTTGCAGTGCTCTGTTTTGCTGCCACATTATAAATAAAAGCTTTCCTGAAGTAAGAGGAAAACCCTAATACTTGGTTATATACTCACATACACCTCATTTCATAGTAGAACCTGTTGCTGTTGAAGCATCATCTTGTACTTTTATTATTATTTTATTTTCATAAAAAATTAAAAAACCAAAAAAATAAAATGTATTAATTTATAATTTATTAATATAAAAAATTAAAAAACCAAAAAAATAAAATGTATTAATTTATAATTTATTAATAATTTATAATAATTGAATTTATGTATTTTTTCTTTTAATTATTTTATTAGCTTCCCTGGCATGGGACCTGCCTTTAATGTGAGTTGCAATCATATCAGTCATTTTACCATACTATTATTATTACTACTACTACTATTATGATGGCTATCCTAGTTGTTGTTCCTTTCTATAGCAAATGATTTGTAGCTGTATTTCACTCCTTTCTTTCTCGCTGCCCATCCTCAACTCCCCCCATCCGGACTCCAATTCCAGTGAATGTTAATTTGTGACTGATGCCAATCTGTTCTGGCAAAATGAACCGACAGTCCACTTGTACACTTGGAAAATGCATTCATGGGAGAAAATATATGACATTGTGTTATACCAGGGGTGGGCAAACTACGGCCCGGGGGCCACATGCGGCCCACCAAGCGTTTGAATCCGGCCCGCCAGTTGCTTTCTAAGTAACTTCAACTTTTAACATACAAACTGGCAACATGACTTGCAAGTCGGATGTCTGATTTAGTAAAAAATAAACAAAAAAACTGTAAAATTAAATGACATAGTTTGATGTGGTGTGATGTTTAAAGTGCTCCTAAAAAAGGGACATGAGAACATACAACTGATATAGGATAACACTTTTACAGATAAAATTAGACAAATAATTCAAGGAAGCATAAAATAGTGTGTGTGTGTTAAATATATGTTCTGGCCCCCCAGACAATTTTGTTAACTCAATGCGGCCCTCGAGTCCAAATATTTGCCCACCCCTGTGTTATACTGTCACACACGACAAAGTATACTAAGTAAATTCAATATTCAGTAACGTATTAAAGCCATCTGACCTGATTCAAATGTGTTCTGAATCGGAGCGAATGGCGAATCGGAGCGCCACGATGCGGCCATCCGATATATGCCAGGGAAATTTCATGGAAATGCATTGGAACGGGACTGGAGATTTTGTCCGAAATAGGCGAAATCTGTTATCAAAAATCCGATATATGCAATGAATTTTTATTGGAAATGCATTACAGAAAAATCGGTTCTTTTTTATCTGTCCGTTGTGAGCGAATTTCCGATATATCCGAGGTTTACTGTAGTACATACCTTGTCCACAAAACTATTTGCACTGTTTTCTATTCATTTTAATAATTAATTTTTAATAATTACTGTCATCTTTGCATTTCATGGGAGAAAATATATGACATTGTGTTATACTGTCACACACGACAAAGTATACTAAGTAAATTCAATATTCAGTAACGTATTAAAGCCATCTGACCTGATTAAAATGTGTTCTGATAACCTATATGTCCAAAGAATCTGGCATATTTTTCCAAAATCTGGGTGTTATTTCACTTTGACTTCATACTTTCTGCTTAATCTAAGGGAAACATGTTGTAGTGGCAGCAATGCGATTACAATGACAAAGTAGCGCCTCGTGTCAAATTAGGATGTGACAAACATGCCTTTTAAGCCCTCTGCAGGAACAAAAACAACTCTTCAAAAAGATTAGTGTCATGCATCTTTGACTTATTATGAAGAAAGTTTGCATGTAATCTGTTATCATCATCGGTGTCAATGAAGAAGAAAAACATGTTTTAGTGTTGCTGGCCTATTAGTGAACGTGTGCAGCTTGTGTGCATGTGGCCTCAGGCTAGTGTGCTTAGTGGGGATTGTAATGGCACAGCTTTAAGGGGGGGGGGGGGGGGGGGGGATTAATGCAGTATGGCCAAATGAGAAAAACAGCCTGTAAAGAAACAAACACATTAAGTAATTGATAGGCTGCATGCTGCTGAAAGCATTGTTTAGTCTTAATACGACTTTATATGGATGCATCTCAATGGGATACAGATATATACGTAGATTGATATACCAAATTGTAAGGTATATTTATTACAATTAGAATGTTGTAGGTCAGGGGTCGGGAACCTTTTTGGCTAAGAGAGCCATGAAGGCCAGATATTTTAAAATGTGTATCTGTGAGAGCCATATACATTTTTTTAAACATTGAATGCAATAAAATGTGTGCATTTTTATGTAAGACCAACAGTTTTAGATATAATGGGCTCTAATTACGTAGACCAGGCACACTACCCCACGCCAAGGGGGTGTGGCCAGCACACTTTCGTGAGCAGCGCAGTGTCTAATAATAAATCAAATACTTGCTGCCATTAATGCAACTTCTGCTGCTGCATGGTTTTGCACCGTACTCAGTATATTTCATTCTTTTGGCCATCTTTGCCAGAAGGCTTGGTTCTGCAGCTTTAGCTAGGTGACTATTTGACTAAAGGAGAAAAGTTTATATTTACATGTTGACATCTCAATGACCGAGGTAGACTACCGCATTACCCAGTAATAATCAAGTTTTGGTGTTTGACCTGGAAAATATCATCAGGAAAGATAGATATGGTCGGCCGTATTGCAGTAGAAAATAGATGGACGGATTAAAATGCATAAGAAAGTTTTGATTTTTTATATTTTTAACAGTGATTTCTGTGATGTTTACTTTAAAATGTTAGCAAAAATACATTTTTATTGTGGTAAATGCTTGAGAGCCAGATACAGTCATCAAAAGAGCCCTACCTGGCTCCCGAGCCATAGGTTCCCTACCTCTGTTGTAGGTTCTTTATAATAATTAGTGATATGCCGATCGGGACTGATATACCAGCATTCCCGCTACCAGAGCTTTGTGCTTTAAAGTCGACTCTTAAATCAAATATCCTTCCTCAGGTCTTGCTTAAATGATACATGGTTAGTGGGAAGCGCTTCTTTTCCCGCCTGGGTGAGTACGTAATGTGTTGGGTCCACAGTGTTTCCACCGAGGGCCACATACTGATATGATTTGTGAGGTCTGATTTTTTTCAAGTAGCCATTTTTGTGATGAAGCCAAACTCTTTCCATAACTGTCTCATAACAGCAACTAGCTGGAACTAGTTTCCTCAGCACTGAAATCTGACCAAAACTCGTCTCAGGACACAAAGTGGGGAGTGAGTCACTGTTGACGGACTTCACTACTTATAGGGGTGTCATGCAAGTTGATGTGAAAAAAATCCAAACTATCTCTTTAAATGTTTCAAAGGAAGTGGGGAAGAAGAACAAAGAAGCTAAAAACAAGAAACCCAAACTTTACCACTTCCACGCGGAATGAGAGGTGAACTTGCCATGGCATGTCAGCACGGCTCTGCAGGCTCAGGGGAGAGTATACACACAGTGTGAAAGGTAATGTAATGGAACGTCATGTCTGGTAACATTACTGATGATCATTTGTTTGTTTTTTGGGAAACCGTGATATAGCGAGGGAGCGATATTGGCGCAGCGAGGGGTGACTGTATTCCTTCAACAATAAATTTCATACAATTGACTCATTTCTCAGTGATCAGTTAATCATCAATATGCCCATCACGCTTCCTTATTGATACTTTGTTCTGCAAGTATGTCAAAGGATGAGAAGTTCACTCTAGATGTCTAATATATTTGAATATCTTGGCGCAGTATATAGCGCAGCCTCTGTTGGCCGCCTCCCCTCTTGGAGCCTCTGATGTTGCCACTTTGCATGATAAACAGCTTTTCTGTCAGGCCCATATTTATTTATTTTTCCTGTGCAGCATGTCAGGAGTGTGAAACTCTTTAAAGTAAATAAACAGTCCAAATAAATGGCTGAGGTAGTTTGCGGCAGGAGAGGAGAGGAGAGGGCAAAGTTAATGACTGCAGACGTAAAGCTGTTGGGTTACTCGGCGGTGTGTCCAATACTTTAAGTAATAGCGTTAATGGCGAATTTGAAGGAATTTCATTTCCAACATCAAACGGCGGTGCCTCCAGAAAGCCAGCACCCTCTCGCCTCGGCGTGTTGGGGCTCTGGACCGGCTTCCTCTGAGCAGGAGGAAGAGGAGGAAATCATCTCAGAGGTGGCAGGCGTGTAGGGCGGCACGCCGCTAAAAACTTCCGAGCAGAACAGCCGCTCGACTCGTAGGGCGACGCTTGTTAGGCTAAGGCCCAGAGGAGGCAGCATGGCCAGTAAGTAAGGTTATTGGGAAATAATTAGCCTAGCCCGCGAATCAACAGGGATAGCAAAGTCCGCTGGGGTAGAAACGCCGGTGCCCCTGGCCTCGTTTCCACAGCTAATTAACTTTCATGAGAGCCTATTAATAAGCTTGTCTTCAAACTCCATACACATGGAACCTTTTGCTGTGATGAAAGGTGAAATGTATTTGATGCATCAAGCACACAACCGAAAAGGAAAAGACTGAAAATGAGATTCTGCTTCATTGCACGAGCGCCATCAGCCAACCCGTCGCCAACCCGTCGCCAACCCGTCGCCAACCTCCCCCCAAAGCGCAATACTGGCCTATCAATTTTCAAGTGAAAACATCCCACTGATGGGTTGGTCTCACCTCCTCGGTGGACGTCATCCCCGAGCGGTCTCCTGTCTCCTCACCTGCCACAGCAGAAACAGCTGGACTTGAAAACACTCGGCTAAAAAGGAAGAGCGAAAGGAGGAAAAAAAAAAAAACCTTGCCTGAGGCTGTGGGAGAGCGACGCAGGCCTTGGTGTCTAATCAGCCCCTCCCATGACAGCACTCATCAAGACAGCAGCTCCAACAAATCAATCTCCCTCTGACAGTTCATTTAGACTGACTTCATTTGGAATTAGGGGCCATTACTGCAATTGGCAGGCGTGGATATTCCCCTAACGCGGCCTGTTATCCTGCTTTGGGGATAAAGAGAGAGAGCCAGCTTTTCTCTCTTTTCTCTCCTGTAGGATGGACTGGATAGAAGGTGTTTTTTCGGAGCTGATCACAGGCTGAGGGAGGTCGCCATTGGATTTTCTCTTGAACTAAATCATCCCTGTTCTCAATCAGCAGTCTGCCAGCTCTTTGTTTTTTTCCGTTTCTGGCCTAATGGTGAAAAGAAATTGAGCTTTAATGAAGATGGTGGATTCTATTGACTGTGGCCAATTCAAAGTTTGATGGTCCACAAAGAATCGAGAAGACACTGATGGAAGGGAAAGTACCTCAAAGGGTCATCAACTTGGCGTAAATATGTTGTACGTATCGTGTTTGTTTTATGTTATACACCAGGGGTGGGCAAACTACGGCCCGGGGGCCACATGCGGCCCACTAAGCGGTTGAATCCGGCCCGCCAGTTGCTTTCTATAGTAATGGTAATGGTTTAATTTCATTTGAACATGCATCAGATTACAATTGAATGCATCACATAATCAGTTCCCAGTTCCACATGTCCAAAAGGAGTAGGAAGAAGCAAATCTTATTAAATCCTACCCCTCCATCTGGTACTTTTACAATCACTAACTGTTACATTTGTTCACTTCCTGCTTTCCATAATACAGTTTAAGGTTTTTTTTGTTGTTTTTTTATAATGTACCTCGTACAGAAGTGATGTGACTCTACAATGACATAATAATTTGATCACTTCCTGCTTTCCTAATATGGTGTAAGGTTTTTTTTGTCACGTACCGAAGTACGAGGTGATATGACCATACAATGACATAATGGGTACCATAGTAACTGTCAATATAGTGATTTATTGTATTTATTAGTGATTATTTTGCAAACATCAACTGCTTCTAATTATTTCAAATTTTAACATACAACAGCTGGCAACATAAGTCAAGTCGGATGTATGATTCAGAAAAAAACAAAACTGTAAAATTCAATTTCGTAATTTGCTGTGGTCTGATAGTGACAGCTGATAGTACGACACTTTTACAGATAAAATTAGACTAATAATTCAATGCGGACTGTCAGAATTATAAGCGTAAAATAGTGTGTATTAAATATATATTCTGGCCCCCCCGGGACAATTTTGTTAACTCAAAGCGGCCCGCGAGTCAAAAAGTTTGCCCACCCCTGTTATACACTGTTGGATTTTTGAACGTGAACGGTAAATGAGCAAAAATGACATTTATAGTGGGCGCCACTAGAAATGTCATTTTTGCTCATTTACCGTTCACGTTCAAAAATCCAGCAGTGCCCATGGTGAACCAGCTCTCCGCTCAGCCTCATTCCTCATTTCAGGGTGACACGTTCAGCTAAACGTGCTAAAGCAGATATCGTCATGCCAACATCAAAAAGTGCTGAGGAGTAAGCTGAAAGCTTATAAGTTTTGTCAACCCCACTGCTCGCTCCCTACTTTTTTTTTTTTTTTTTTTTGAACGAGATGCACAAAAAGGTGATGATGCAACTCCACAATAGAAGAGAGCATGTTTGGTGCAGTTTTAAGCTGAAAAAACATCCCTAAGTTGGCAGAGGTGTATCTTTCCCGTGGAAATACACACTCCACAGCAACCAGGAAGTGAAAAGGCATTCCACCGTGTTCCGCCAAGGAGGTTACACATTGAAGGGAAATTTTAACGCATCCACACACACATAGTTCAGTGGCAAATGTGAATATTGGAAATAGTTTGTCGTGGTATACTTGTAAAAATATATATTTTCATGTAAAACAACCATTTTTGTGTTGTTTATGTTGTGATATATAAGGTTTAGATATTTTGGCTAAATATAAGGCTAAATTTGTGTCAAAGTGAAAGTTATGCTGAAAATGTATGCTTTCACAAAAAGCCATTATTTTCTCCTGAACTGATATTTTTGCTGAAATGTACCAAAAAATTCAAAAATCAAACAGCTACTTAAACCATCAAAAAGTTGGCTCAAGTCATGATCCCTGGTTGCATATTATTAATAATAATAATACACTTTATTTGTATAGCACTTTTCAAAATACTCAAAGACGCTTTATAGAAAAATGGACTTGAATAAAAGCAAGTAAACAGAGTAAAAGATACATTAAAATACAACATTCATTCGTTTATACGCACTTAAAACATGGGTAAAAGCGGGGCACAGCAGTCAAGTATAAAAGTTCATTCATTCATTCATTTTCTACCGCTTTTCCTCACGAGGGTCGTGGGGGGTGCTGGAGCCTATCCCAGCTGTCTTCGGGCGAGAGGCGGGGTACACCCTGGACTGGTGGCCAGCCAATCACAGGGCACATATAGACAAACAACCATTCACACTCACATTCATACCTATGGACAATTTGGAGTGGCTAATTAACCTAGCATGTTTTTGGAATGTGGGAGGAAACCGGAGTACCCGGAGAAAACCCACGCATGCACAGGGAGAACATGCAAACTCCACACAGAGATGGCCGAGGGTGGAATTGAACCCTGGTCTCCTAGCTGTGAGGTCTGCGCGCTAACCACACGACCCTGTGCTGCCAGTATAAAAAGTTAGACATTAAAAACAGATTTAAAGAGGTGGGTTTTTAGTTGTTTTTTTGAAACTGGGAAGGTCAGGGCAAACACACAGCGAATGGGGCAAAGAGTTCCAGTAGGGTGGGGGCAGCAATGGAGAAGGCCCTGTCACCCCATTAAATTTAAATGAAATACTTTGGAAAGAATGGGCGGGCCGTATTCTAACACTTGGCGGGCCGGATGTGGCTCCCGGGCCGTAGTTTGCCCACCCCTGATCTAAACCCTTCTATGCGCCATTCACAAGCGCAGTTTTATTAAAAAAGAAAATATATATCTATATAAAACATGTCCTGAGTTTAATTATAAAATATTACGTTTTACTGGGCATGCCCTATTGACTATTCTGGTTGATTTTCACGGCGCATGTAGACAAGAGATTGGAATATTCCTTTCCATGGATACCATTGTTTCCCGAAAGGTGATTGGGAAAGAGAAAAAGTGGTGATGTAAAAACGTGGCTACTGTGGAGTGTCTGTGGTGTAAAGACTGGCAGAGCAATGGAATATTGGTCCGTGTGGCAACACCTACCTTGTTCCTCCCATAGACTTATTGATGCACGTGTGAGGTCGTGGTGACATTAAAAAAACGTGCCGTGGCTCAAAAAAGGTTGAAAATCACTGCTATATTCCATGTCATGCCCAACAACACCATATTCTACGTGCCTTGAAATATCAGTCAAAATCATCCAAAATGGCAAGAGACTGCAAACGGACTAGTTCGTACGATTACCTAACAATATTTTAATTTAATATTTTAATATTTTAATTTGCTGGCGACCAGTCCAGGGTGTACCCCGTGTCTCGGCCAAAGTCAGCTGGGATAGGCTCCAGCATACCCCCATGACCCCAATGAGGATAAGCGGCAGCAAAAATGGATGGATGGCGGAAACAGTGGGTACTAATATCGAGGTACCACGATAAACAAGCCATTAGCGCACATGCTAGCAGTTTTTCTTTGCACAGTAACATCGCCCCCTATTGGTCTGACATGCAAATTACAGTGGTTTGAGTCTCTTTTGCATGCATGTGTGATTAGAACCTCCAAGCAAGTCTTGTCACTGTATTTCTACATACAGTGCATATCTTATACTTGGTATGTGGAATGAAGAAAACACATGATCCCAGATTACAATCTCACATTTATGAGATCACTACCCATTTTCATTTCTAGCGCAACGTGTTCCTTCTCAGCGCTGTGGCTGAGCTGGAGCTGATCCGCTGAACACACCGAAGGGGCTCCTCCTACTGGGAGGCGGCACCTTGAAGTTTACTCAGAGTTCACGACCCGCTGACCCACAGCTTTGACCGAGATGAATGAGCTCCATGGAGACGCTGCTTTGAAAAACTAAACACTCTCACCTCTCACACACAGCAGAGGAACACAGTGGCGTACAATCACGAGATACCAACAACGTCCAGAAATGCAGGCTGGTTTTACGGGTTGCTGCCCTTGCCTGTGTTGTTTTAATGTTCTTTATAGCATCAATAAGTCTATGGGAGGAACAAGGTAGGTGTTGCCACACGGACCAATATTCCATTGCTCTGCCAGTCTTTACACCACAGACACTCCACAGTAGCCACGTTTTTACATCACCACTTTTTCTCTTTCCCAATCACCTTTCGGGAAACAATGGTATCCATGGAAAGGAATATTCCAATCTCTTTGTCACAGTTCCGTTCCTGCCTTCTGGTCTGCTTTTCCTTGTTTTCCAGATATCCTGGAGCGGGCTGGAGGCGGGAGGACTGGGCACACCTGAATCCCATCCAATCAACTGCCCATTTAAGGCCGCCGCTTGCAGCGGGAGTCGCTGGTTCCTCGCATAGTATCCTGCTATCCTACTGGTACTTCGGTTTACCCAGCACTCCCTAGCCGTCCAGCCAGCCTCCTGTAGTACTATTGAGTATTTATGTTAGCCGTGCTCTGTGGCGAGATTTTGTTTTTTTCTCCTCGTGTCTTCCCTCGCCACCGCCTTGTGTTGCCCCCTGGGCAGTTTGTTTCTGAGACTTTGCCCATTAAAAAGAGACTCTAACTGCAACTCCTGCTGGCCTTCCTCTGCATCTGGGGTCCAACCCTCGACACCCCGTGACACTCTTGTCTACATGCGCCGTGAAAATCAACCAGAATAGTCAATAGGGCATGCCCAGTAAAACGTAAACATCAACATCACGTGATACCGGCTTCCCCGAGTTTTTCTTTCACTTGTTGGAATAACTCCGTATTGCCAGTTTTTCGTCTGTCCAGTCTTGAAATTGAGTTTGAATCAAAAACAAACTTTGCTTAGTCCAGTGCCGATCGCTTGCCTCCATTTTTAAAAGTGAAGAACGTCTGGATCTGCGTGTTACGTCATATCTGAGCATGCGCTGAAAGAACGCACCCGGGATCAATTTAAACAGGAAAAGATCAAATTCAATCTTGCTAATATTTTATAATTAAACTCAGGACATGTTTTATATAGATATATATTTTCTTTTTTAATAAAAGTAGACTTGTGAATGGCGTATAGAAGGGTTTAGATTCTGTTCCACAGATGGCGCTAATGCATACAAAAGCTGCTTGCCAACCGCCAATAAACAACAGAAGAAGAAAAACACCAGGAAGAAGAAGGCACCCTGACAACTTTCCGTTTGAGCGGGTACAAGATACCTCAATGGGATTGGTTAAAGGAATATTCCATCCCTGTTCAATTCTTTCCGTTTGAGCAAATAAACCAAAGTGAATTGGAATATTTGGGTCCATGTATACTATTGACATAATGGCTATTGACATCATATTTGCAAATGATGATTAATAAATGTTAATTATAAAAAGTGATATTGGATAATTCCTCACGGCACACCTGACGGTTTCTCAACGTACACTAGTGTGGTTGGAAATCACTGCTTTATAGTCTCTTCAAATGAAGGCCACATTATTCCTTCACTCCTAGAACCGAAACGTTTCACATGTTGCCTGATGCTTTATCACCTGACAGTTGGAATCTTGTAAGGTCGGAATCTTGTAAATGACCCATCGGGCTCATCTGTCCGTCAGCTCACTTCTCATCAACTATTGGTCGTGGGACTTGACAAACAGATGATCATTTCTTATGACTTCTTTCAATGACATCCAATCGTAAAGTTGACGTTGCCGTAGTGTTCATGCCAGGCCAGCGGTTGGTAGAAGAATCTATCTTTTGGCTATGGCACATGACCAAAACCAGCCATTTCTATGTTTAGCCGATGATTGCAATGAGCTAACGCATTGCCAATTATTTCTTGTTCGTGCCATAAAAAGTTGTCAACTTTTTGTATTTCTCGGCCCCCAAGCCACTATTACCATTACAGAGGAACTATTATGCTAATTGTTGGCGCTTTGTATTGAGTTGTGGACTCTTATAGAGCAGCTACACACAATAATCCATGCAGACAGCTTTCTAGATCTTCTAGATTCTGCAGTATTTCCATGGATTTCTTGCTTCCATCCCGAACGGTCTGTTAATTTACTCCACCCCCTCCCCTCCTCTATTGGTCAAATTCCCAACACTACGGAGTACTTCCGGATACGGATCGCATTAGAACTTGGTCTCATTAAAAGGTTGTAAAACCAGTCTAGTCCTTCAGCAAGACACTGAACCCTCTTGCTTTTGCTTGGATTTGCAAAGGAGTCAGCTCCATCAATGGAGAATGATGGAGTGAAGAGTTAGTGAAGCCACGGGTTATTATTATTATTAATGAAGATGTGAATTCTAATGGCAGTGACAGATACCTAATAACCTGACAGGTGAGTGTCTGTTTTCAGGGTCGTAAACAGGGTCTACAAAGTAAGAGCGGTGTGACGCGGACGAGACGCTACTCTGTCGGACCAACCGTGAGATGAGAGTAAATATTAACACTGACACACTGCTGTGGAAATACCTCAGGGACTTACTTACAGGGGCACCAGGAGGAGTGGGAGGAGAAGAAAGATGAGGGGATGAAGACGTGGAGGTGTGCCCAAAGGTAAACTGCAGGGCAAAGCCTACACACATACTATAACCCCGAATACAAGCATAGACACACACACTCACACACACACACACACACACACACACACACACACACACACAGTGATAACATCTAAGCCCTCCCCATTAACTCTCCAAACACCTTCAACCCCAAGATGACATGTTCCTTCAACACCTACTACAGGATCCTTCAGGAAAATATAGCCAGAAGCTCCACACTAAAACAACAGAGGAATATCACAATCTTTGTTTAGCAATAAAGTTTTCTTTCAAAGTCAACACCAAGAATTGGGATAGCAAATTAGAGAGCTGATGATGATGATGACTCTCGGAAAATAAGAGCAGGTACAGTTTTCAAACTCACACTCAGTCTTAAGAGGCGGCAGCTGTACCATTACACCATCCTTGGGTTGACTTACTGTACTTACTATGCTGAAGGTATTTTCTCAATTTTGCTAGCTAAAGATCAAAGCAAACACATAGTCTCCCAAATCCAAAGGATACTTTGGATATAAAGGATACACGCTCCCGCACACAAAAACGAGGACTAACGTGACATCTGACAGTTCAGGTGGAAACATGGAGTACGCATATGACAGCTTGCTTTGCAACAAAGGAAAAGCAGAATGTTCCAGACGCCCTGATGCCCCTGCAAAGGAAAAGACACCTTGATGCCCCTATGGTTCAAGCAAGGGCAGTGGCGAAAGCTGATTGGTCCAGGACTCCAGCCTGAGGACTCCAGCCCTGAGTGTATAAAAGACCGGGCAGGGAAAGGAAGGGTGCTTTTTGCAGCTGTGCTGTTCATCAGACCCGCTTACTTGTAGGCATACAGGGACTTCAGATAAGCCCGGATGTCTGTATTAGGTATTGTTGTCAGGAATAAATAATCTGGTTCTCATTCTATAATTTGGTTCTTTAAGATTCCCTTATCTTCTATTCGAAACCCACATAGAGTCCTCAAGGGGAGGATTTCTACAATGCCTGATTCTTGAATTTGAGTGACAGGAGGCACAGGTTGTGTCCTGTGTGAAAGGAGAGGAGGTTTTGCTGTAGAGTATAAAACTGTGGCATCAGGGTAACCTAATATTAACACATGTTAAACACATTTTACTCAACACATTCATTTTCTACCACTTGTCCTCACAAGGGTCACTGGGGTGCTGGAGCCTATCCCAGCTGTCTTCGGGTGAGAGGCGGGGTACACCCTGGACTGGTGAATATGGGAGGAAACCGGAGTCCCCGGAGAAAACCTACACGCACCACTCGACCGCCGTGTAACCTTTTGCTCGACACACTCAGTGAAAATCTGATGTTCAAGTCTAGAACATCAGACTAAAATCCAAATCAAGTCCGGAGTCACTGATTTCAAAGTCCGAGTCCAGGTTGCAAGACTTTGATGATATTTTCAAGTCGATTTTTCAAAGTCGTCAAAATTGTCAGTCAAGTCCATGTCACATGACGCGAGTCCATAACCCTGGTGGGCCGTACTTCAAATTTTGGAATGGATCCAATACGAATTAAATATAGGACCAATATCAACATGAGTGTCACTGGGCTTGTCCGTGTGCAAACTACCAACAAACTACCAACAAACTACCAACAAACTACCAACAAACTACCAACAAACTTCCAACAAACTTCCAACAAACTACCGACAAACCACCGACAAACCACCGACAAACCACCGACAAACCACCGACAAACCACCGACAAACTACCGACAAACTACCGACAAACTACCGACAAACTACCAACAAACTACCAACAAACTACCAACAAACTTCCAACAAACTTCCAACAAACTACCGACAAACTACCGACAAACTACCGACAAACCACCGACAAACCACCGACAAACCACCGACAAACTACCGACAAACTACCAACAAACTACCAATGAGACACTCTCCATAAAAATGAAAAGCGCTTTTCCTGATGGAATATTACTTTCTAAAACAATTGTTAAGGTCATTGAAGTTACTATTTCTGGTTGGGTTCATCTGAACGAGAAACGGAGGAGAGGCAAGCAGGAGGTCCACGCTAGTATTTGCAGTCAAGGTGTAAGATTTCATCATGGGCCTGTTAATAGAGTCAACACACTCAGCACAGGTTTAGAGGGACAAAGATGTATATGAGGAATGTGAGCGTGGCAAATACTATCTTTTTGCTCCACCATAGACACATACATACATATTCCACTATAGTGTGGCCAGGACTCGTACATACATATTCCACTATAGTGTGGCCAGGACACATACATACATATTCCACTATAGTGTGGCCAGGACTCATACATACATATTCCACTATAGTGTGGCCAGGACTCATACATACATATTCCACTATAGTGTGGCCAGGACTCATACATACATATTCCACTATAGTGTGGCCAGGACACATACATACATATTCCACTATAGTGTGGCCAGGACTCATACATACATATTCCACTATAGTGTGGCCAGGACTCATACATACATATTCCACTATAGTGTGGCCAGGACACATACATACATATTCCACTACGTATAGTGTGGCCAGGACTCATACATACATATTCCACTATAGTGTGGCCAGGACTCATACATACATATTCCACTATAGTGTGGCCAGGACTCATACATACATATTCCACTACGTATAGTGTGGCCAGGACTCATACATACATATTCCACTATAGTGTGGCCAGGACTCATACATACATATTCCACTATAGTGTGGCCAGGACTCATACATACATATTCCACTACGTATAGTGTGGCCAGGACTCATACATACATATTCCACTACGTATAGTGTGGCCAGGACTCATACATACATATTCCACTATAGTGTGGCCAGGACTCATACATACATATTCCACTATAGTGTGGCCAGGACTCATACATACATATTCCACTATAGTGTGGCCAGGACTCATACATACATATTCCACTATAGTGTGGCCAGGACTCGTACATACATATTCCACTATAGTGTGGCCAGGACTCGTACATACATATTCCACTATAGTGTGGCCAGGACTCGTACATACATATTCCACTATAGTGTGGCCAGGACTCATACATACATATTCCACTATAGTGTGGCCAGGACTCATACATACATATTCCACTATAGTGTGGCCAGGACACATACATACATATTCCACTATAGTGTGGCCAGGACTCATACATACATATTCCACTATAGTGTGGCCAGGACTCATACATACATATTCCACTATAGTGTGGCCAGGACTCATACATACATATTCCACTATAGTGTGGCCAGGACTCATACATACATATTCCACTATAGTGTGGCCAGGACTCATACATACATATTCCACTATAGTGTGGCCAGGACTCGTACATACATATTCCACTATAGTGTGGCCAGGACTCATACATACATATTCCACTATAGTGTGGCCAGGACTCATACATACATATTCCACTATAGTGTGGCCAGGACTCATACATACATATTCCACTATAGTGTGGTCTGCACCTGGCAAACTATTGGATTTCGCTAAATGGACTTTATATTTAAAATATGGATTATGAAAAGTGTGCTAAGAATGACAAGTTCATTTATTTAAAAATAAAACAATAAAGTATAGGGCAAAAGGTAAAAGCCGTTAGTGTGTTATGGGCTTTCCATGGCATCAATCTTGTGTTTGTGAGACAAACAAGATTAGGAGATTATGAGCAACAGAGATGTGGACTAATCGCTGGATTTGTTGTGAGGAATGCCTCCAAATCCTCCCACTTTGCCACCACGCTTTAGTTGTTAATCCAACATGAGAGATGCAGCGGTTTCACTTTACCGCCATGAAGCCCCAAAGCATCATAGCATCTTTTTTTTGGCTACATATTCGATTTTTTCATCTATGTTTAAAAAAAATCCACAAAAAGTAGTTTAAGATTTCATTGAGCAGACACCCGGGAGAATGATGTAAGAGGACACGGGGCGGCAATAACAAGAACGGAGATGAATGCTTTGGATGGGGTGGGGCGGGGGGGCGGCGGGGCACTGAGGGAAGGCTGTGATTCACCACAGAGGGAGGTGTAACCTCCCAGGACCTTGTAATAGTTAAATCATATCAATTAAGCGTGGAGCCATCAGGAGATTAGAGCTTAATCTCTCCCTAGAGAGAGAGAGAGAGAGAGAAGCTGTAAATTAGAAAGCAAATAAAAGGCTGCACGAGTGCTGATTTGATGAATGGTTATTATGGTTCACCTCCACATTTGTCTGAGCGGGATGACAACTTCACATGATTAACAATGATGCAGCGATTCCAAATGAAAGGAAACGGGCAAAGTAATGCTACATTCGCATCCCCCTCCCAGCAATGAAGTGGCATTTAGGGATTAAAAACAACAAAACCCAAGCTAATCCCGCAGCTCGGCCACACCCGCATGGGAACTGATTTATGCCACTTTCAATTTGGCTGGGAGGGTGAGGTTTTGCGAGAAGAAAAGGGGTACGAATAATTTACCCCCATAATCAGCCCCCATAAAACGGCCCTCTCAGATTGGGACCGAGGAGCTCACACGAGGGGAGATGGTCTACGAGGTTTGGGGGATGATTTGGAAGGACTGAGGGGTTGAAAAAAGTCAAGAAGAGCCCCCTTTTTCTTTGGTGTGTATATGCAAAAATGGCTGAAGTGGGTAATGGAGCCGCAAGCTAAGAGGATTAAGATCAGCATTGGGTCAGGACTGATAGTCAGGAGTGGGGGGGGGGGGGGACATGCTGGGACAAAGGGGATGAGGAAGAGAGAAAGGAAAGTGGACAAAGAGCCAAAACTAGACAGGTTGGTTATTTAAGAGGGGAAATATGAAATGGACAATAATGGTTCCATTCAGGAGACACTTCAGACTCTGAAGTGATCATTTCAGATGTGTGTGTGCGTAGGTGTGTGTACCAGGATTCTGCGACATGGATACCAGGATACCAGGAGGTATTGTAGAATATGGAAGGAAGTGACAACTTACGAGGACTGTTTTAATCATGCTGTTGTTTTATCTTTACAAAAAGTATCTAATAAAGAGGTGTGTCTCTCATAATGCTTGATGAACATTTCTATAGATATTATTATGTGTTCACAGCAATTCTTAGCAACAGGAGATCACTTAACCTGGAGCAGAAAGTAAAAGAATCGGTCTGATTCCGTATTGCTGATCCCCGCATATTACCAGATTTCAACATTTTTGGTAAAAAATCATTATTTTTTCCCATGAAAATAGGCCATTTTTTCCCTGCAAGATATGCATCTCATTTACCATCAGTCAGAAATAATTTGTAAATACGTGATAATGCAGGTGGAATGTACCGCATACGTGTACCACTGTTAGCATTGGTACATTTTTATGTCTGGTACATGTTAGCATTGGTACATTTAGTGCGCAGACCTCACAGCTAGGAGACCAGGGTTCGATTCCACCCTCGGCCATCTCTGTGTGGAGTTTGCATGTTCTCCCCGTGCATGCGTGGGTTTTCTCCGGGTACTCCGGTTTCCTCCCACATTCCAAAAACATGCTAGGTTAATTAGCCACTCCAAATTGTCCATAGGTATGAATGTGAGTGTGAATGGTTGTTTGTCTATATGTGCCCTGTGATTGGCTGGCCACCAGTCCAGGGTGTACCCCGCCTCTCGCCCAAAGACAGCTGGGCCCCCGCGACCCTCGTGAGGAAAAAGCGGTAGAAAATGAATGAATGAATAAACTGAACTGATCATGTTTGTGAATTTGCACATTTTTTGAAAGTCTTTGAACGCACCATAGTTGGGTGCTGCGCAGGTCTGCCCTATTGAGCTTTTGTGGCATTTGTGAGAGTTATATCAATTTTGCACCTTGCAAAATATGCCATAAAAATATCTATATGACATTTGATGAACAAAGTTGGAGTATGTATGTTGAGTCTTCATGGTCGATGATGTGGTCGTCAGTCAAACTGCAGCTAAGGAGACAAAATGCTGGACAACACTCGTCCATATGTGCGCAAAAGAAAATAACCCCAAAAATAATTGAATTCGTCAGACTAGATGCCCAGCGTCTCCCAGCGTATAAGACGCCAAGTTTGCTGAATGAACGGTCACTTGGAGCCCCGCTGCACGATACCTTTAAGTCCTGCTAGAATGCCATCAAAATATGAACTCTCTCATCCTCGTCTCGCTTATACTGCACCCCTGGCCGAGCGTGCGTCATAAATATGATTGCAATCGGAATCAGCACCATAAAAACATGATTGACGCATCCCTAGTGGAAAGTATACGTAGGTTAAACACGCACAAACACCTGGACTGGTGGCCAGCCAATCACAGGGCACATATAGACAAACAACCATTCACACTCACATTCATACCTATGGACAATTTGGAGTGGCTAATTAACCTAGCATGTTTTTGGAATGTGGGAGGAAACCGGAGTACCCGGAGAAAACCCACGCATGCACGGGGAGAACATGCAAACTCCACACAGAGATGGCCGAAGGTGGGAATTGAACCCTGGTCTCCTAACTGAGAGGTGTGCGTGCTAACCACTAGACCTTTGTGCAGCCTAAATTCATAGAAAATAAATATTAAAGTGCATTTTTAACTCCGTTACACATACATGCAAAAAAAAAAAAAAAACAACAACCCACGCATGCACGGGGAGAACATACAAAGTCCACACAGAGATGGCCGAGGGCGGCCCACAAATATTATGAAAAATACATTTTATAGAGAGTATTTCTAATTGTATATGTAGAAAACAATGGAAAATAATAATATATTTTGCTGCGGACTTCCCGTACATCCAAGATTGAATATGAAAGCGTTTGTCACCTTCTTTGTCACTCACAACATTCTTTGGCCCCATGGCAAGTTATTTATCAGTCATATTCAATTAAAAAAAATACACAGATGTTTTGTTTTGGGCTAGGAAAGAGGAAATGGGCTAGTTGGAATGCAATATTGTACAAAAAGTGAAGATTTTTGATGAAAAATGATTCTCACACCTGGGGCGTACCAAGTTAAACGTAAGTTAAAGTGATACTTCTCTCCCAGTGTAATTCAAACCGGAGCATTGTTCCCTTTGTAAGTAATGCAGGCGTACCTAATGAGTGTCCAGTGAGGTTGCGTCGAGGAGGTCAGATTTTCTAGCTGGCTTTTTGTCTTCTTTTGAGACATTTCCTCGGAATGTGTGCAGTATGCGAGCGTGCTTCCTGTCAGGAGCGAGCAAAAGGCTTTTCAAGCAACCATTTGTCCTTTTTCAACGCAGCTTGCAATAATCCCTTCTCGCTCCTCCACTGCGGCGCCACCTGCTTATGGATCAGGTTAGAGATTTCACAGCAGTGTTCGGAGGTGACACACTTAAACATAATCTTTTTTTCTTATTTAATTTCCTGCCGTCCTCTCAGCTGATTCTCTCCCTGTCACATTAGACGCAGCTGAGAGACTGATTTGGCGTCCATAATCTCTTCTGGCCCCCCCACTTGGAGAAACCCTGAAATATCATAAGGAGATTATTTTATTCGTAATTGATTGAGTAGCTCCTCACCTCGGACCAAGATACTTCAAAGTGTCTGAATTAAGACTTGGGATGGGAGGGCTGTGAAGGCGGCGTGTGCCTCCATGCAGGCGGGGTCGTGCGGCTGAGCCTCTTTGGCGGGCAAATAAGAGCTGAATCGTAGCCCGTGATGGTGGCTAATTGGCTAAAGGAGAGACGTGCGGGTCAGAGGAACGTTCAGATGATTCCGTTCAGCCTCTTCGGGCTCGGTTTTAAGCTCCGAAATGGGTCACCCAGGGCTGCGCTGCGCACGGGGGAAAAAGTTGACAAACTTTGGTCAACACCTTTCACGGGGTGCTGTTTTAGTCGTCTTTTAGCCCTCGTATGGAATTCTTTCGCGCATGTTTTGTTGCGGCTACTCCGTATCAGATTGCACTGGTGTACCTAATATTGTGTCCATTTTGCACTATTACCGGTTACACTACTGTTACTTTTCATTACTACAATGAGTTTTTAAAAATCTGTATTGTAAGTGTATATTGCATGAACAGGGCCACTGTATGTTGGTATAGTCTAAAAATAGACATTTAGAGACAACAGCCCCCCAGGAAAGGAAACAAATACAGTCCCCCACTTAAGGACCTCCAGAAAACGGCGAAAAACTGCAAGTAAAAATGTCGATTTTTGACACACCGCTTACTCCCCCCGTCTCCAAACCCTCCTGCTAGCTTGATGTTGACATTCTCCTCTGACTTCAGATTAACATTTGCAATAAAAGCAACAGATTCCGCCCAGAACCTTCCTCGTCTCTCTTCGGTCGCCATTGTTCACTCACAGCATAACCGAGGTTTAAGGTCACCACTCATTCATATTTCTGTCGGGAAACCGACATTTCCAAAATTGGTGTCTTGGAATAATTGGCGAGTCGACAACTTGATTCCAAAGAGTCCGATTCAATCCCTCCGTGGAATCATATGAAAATGTCATGTGATGAAGGTAGCGCCATTCCGACTACTGGACATGGGAGCATACATTTTCAAAAGTTCAATAGTTTTTGTTATAAATAGCCTATTTAGATATGCCTTATTTATATTCATATAGAATTGAAAGTCAGGCCACACAGCTAGGAGACCAGGGTTCAATTCCACCCTCGGCCATCTCTGTGTGGAGTTTGCATGTTCTCCCCGTGCATGCGTGGGTTTTCTCCGGGTACTCCGGTTTCCTCCCACATTCCAAAAACATGCTAGGTTAATTAGCCACTCCAAATTGTCCATAGGTATGAATGTGAGTGTGAATGGTTGTTTGTCTATATGTGCCCTGTGATTGGCTGGCCACCAGTCCAGGGTGTACCCCGCCTCTCGCCCCAAGACAGCTGGGATAGGCTCCAGCACCCCCGCGACCCTCCTGAGGAAAAAGCGGTAGAAAATGAATGAATGAATATTTGGGGTCTGGAACAGAACAATTGGATTTATAATATTTCTTATGGGAAAAATTGCCTCTGTTTTCATGTTCAAATTTATTTAATTTTTATTTTTATTTTATTTTTTTATTAATTATTATTTTATTTATTTAACCTTTTGGAATGAGTTAACAACATGGCAAAGGAAATCTATTAGAAACAAGACACAAGGTGTTATTATCTCTTAAACAGCTCAGTGAATCATTTCTAAAATGTATTGAACTGAGAAAGTTGCCCCAAAATGTCTGATAAAAAATGAAATGTACAAAAACCAAGGCTATTTCTCCCCCTCGTATTTAAGTAGTTTGCTCCAGACAAAAATATGAAGGAACAAAACCTTTTATAATAAGGTAATAATAGATTGATAGGTAGATAGGTAATAGATAGGTAATAATAAAAGAATAATTCTAGTTCTCAAGTGCCCTGTGATTGGCTGGCGACCAGTCCAGGGTGTACCCTGACAGCTGGGGTAGGCCCCAGCATAAATAGAATAGAAAATACATTGAATGAGAAGGTGCATCCAGTACTGTACCTGTATATACTAATACCTTTTTGCAATGTACTAGTAAAATACTACTAAGTATCCTTCATCCTCACACCCTCCCCAGCATGAGTGTTGCTCAGCCGTTGAGCCGGAGCCCTTTTTGATTTCCTCCACGGCCGAGTGTTGTTTGTGCTGCTGCAGGCTCGGCCATCAGACAGCATTGATCGCTGGGCTTCATCCTCGCCGTGCCCTCCCTTATACCTGACTAGGACCGCTAATTCCCCCGTCCTCTCCCTTCTTCACCCAAGATTGAGCGGGTCGGAGGGAAGAAAATCAATAATGGTGCCAAGTGGGGCGGGGTCATGGGTCAACGAGGTTCTTGACAAGTGTGTCGCGGCAAGGAAGTGGCGAGCAGGTTTTTGCACGTGTGTGTGTGTTGTGTAAGGAGTGGTCAACAGAAACCGTGTGACCAAAGGCCTCGTGGGTGCTCGTGTCGGGCTCGTCACGGATCAAATTTATTACCATTGATCGAAGCTCCGTGTGTGTGTGTGCGTTCTTTTGGATCATTGTGGATTCTGACAGGGGTGAGGAGTCATCACATAAAGCCCATTACGGCCAAACAAGCCAGGGAAGCAAAGGAATGGCTCCCGTGTTACTCCAAATGAAGCTCCATCCATCATTTACGTATCTATGACCTTCGGAAAACTCACCATACAGTTGAGCATCAACATTTAAATGCTCTACAACAGGGGTGGGCAAACTTTTTGACTCGCGGGCCGCTTTGAGTTAACAAAATTGTCCCGGGGGGGCCAGAATATATATTTAATACACACTATTTTACGCTTATAATTCTGACAGTCCGCATTGAATTATTAGTCTAATTTTATCTGTAAAAGTGTCGTACTATCAGCTGTCACTATCATACCACAGCAAATTACGAAATTGAATTTTACAGTTTTGTTTTTTTCTGAATCATACATCCGACTTGACTTATGTTGCCAGCTGTTGTATGTTAAAATTTGAAATAATTAGAAGCAGTTGATGTTTGCAAAATAATCACTAATAAATACAATAAATCACTATATTGACAGTTACTATGGTACCCATTATGTCATTGTATGGTCATATCACCTCGTACTTCGGTACGTGACAAAAAAAACCTTACACCATATTAGGAAAGCAGGAAGTGATCAAATTATTATGTCATTGTAGAGTCACATCACTTCTGTACGAGGTACATTATAAAAAAACAACAAAAAAAACCTTAAACTGTATTATGGAAAGCAGGAAGTGAACAAATGTAACAGTTAGTGATTGTAAAAGTACCAGATGGAGGGGTAGGATTTAATAAGATTTGCTTCTTCCTACTCCTTTTGGACATGTGGAACTGGGAACTGATTATGTGATGCATTCAATTGTAATCTGATGCATGTTCAAATGAAATTAAACCATTACCATTACTATAGAAAGCAACTGGCGGGCCGGATTCAACCGCTTAGTGGGCCGCATGTGGCCCCCGGGCCGTAGTTTGCCCACCCCTGCTCTACAATATGGAAACTAAAACAATGAATATGCTTCCAGAGTCACACAAAAACCTCAGAAGTCAAACAATAATGGAAAAACCCGTAACCACTCGACCACCGTGCAGCCTAAATTCACACATTTAGAAAAAAATAATAAAGTGCATTTTAACTCTCATTACACATCATGCAAAAAAAACCAAAAGACACAATTTTCACACCACTGTACTTTATATGAACTGTTTTCAGATTTGACCAAATCGGAAGTGGACCAGTATCTCGGAATACATTGTCTTCCACCTTAATCTAATGCTAATTACCTCGGACAGAAATTCCGACAGCATCAGCTTCTTTGGAAAATGTCTTTCCAACGCTTGGAATACTGGAGTAACATTTGAAGTAGAGTATTCCGGTTAGGCCCACATGCCACCCAAACTGCTTTACCAACAAGCTCATCACTGATAGTGTCAATTAGCGCTTAGCTTAGCTTAGCTTAGCAATCCCCTGCTGCTACTCAATTTGCTTGCATATTCCCCTACTGTTAAATTCCACATCAGTAATCATTCACTGAAATCTGCTGAAGAGAACATAATCAGCAGCTTTTAGCAGGCTTGGCTTTCTCTCCTCTAGTGGGAATGTGTGTGTGTGTGTGTGTGTGTGTGTGTGTGTGTGTGTGTGAGTGTGTGTGTCTTGATTGCAGCCATTTCATTTGCAATACAAGTAATTATCCTGCAACTTTCCTTGGAGCAGACAAGAGCATTCCCTTGTATGTGAACTCCATCAGTGTCCCTAGACCAGGGGTCAGCAACCCACGGCTCCAGAGCCGCATGTGGCTCTTCAGCCTCTTTGTTGTGGCTCCATTCGCAATGCTCAATTATTTTTTTTAACACAAGAATGGGGAAAATACGCATCTTTGTAATGAGTTTTGAAAAAAATACTTTCTTTTTCTCCTCTGAACTACTTTGATACCCCAAAATTCCCTCCAAATCGGGCAGTCAATCAAAATATTTGGAGGCCTCATCAGGTATTGATGTTTAACCAAGATGATACTATCATTACCCTATGAGTTGGCAACCATCATACATGCACACTGCACTTCTATTTATTGTATTCTGCTGTTAAAACTTGTTAAAATTAGAAAAGTATTAACTATTTGAAAGTTTATAAAATATTTTTATATAGATAGATTTATACAATGTTTTTAAATTACGTTTGGCGGCCCCACTCTATTTTTTTTCTAGTGAGCGAGTGGGTAAAATGGCTCTTTTGATAGTAAAGGTTGCCGACCCCTGCCCTAGACACACACTGACAGTATATTCATTCCACATAAACACACACACACACACACACACACACACACATTCCCACCCCACAAAGTTGGGAATGGAAGATGAAAACTCGAAGAAATCCATTAGCAATTTAAATGGAAATGTAATGAGCTAGCCTGGCAGTGAATTAGCCTGCTGATCAATTGATCAAGTCAAGGACAAATAGGTAAACAAACATATCTATTAGCCTCCTGCTCCGCCTCCTCCTCCGCCTCCTCCCCTGCTGTCACAAAGTACCGGAGGATCACGGAGAGGGGAGGATGCGTCTGTGCGTGTCGGAGCGCTTGCTCTCTCACCGGGAGGTTTCTTTAACAAACGTGCACAAAGTGCTCACTGCGAGCCCATATACACAAATGTAAACACACACCCCCACACACAGAGCGGCTCGGACCCCACTGGGGGTGCCCTGCCCAGCTTGTTACACAGACAGTTGGGCCCAGCAAGGTTCCTTTCAGAGGCAATGGGAGAGAGCGGAGAAGAGGCAAGCAGTCAGGGAGCCTCGGTGACTCCAACAAGGAGTAGGAGAAAGACAGGATAGGACGGGAACAAGTGGAAAGACGAGCCAAATCAGCCCAAATCTCCATTCTATTAACGGGGCGTTTTACCCGATAGAAATAGAAGACAAACACCCTCGATCCTCTTCATGAACAGTACTGTGATGGCAACGGTTTCACTTTGTGGTTATGCTCAGGTGCTCAAAATCCTGCATTTGCGGCATCAGCAGTGTACCAGTGGTAAACTAGGACACCTTCAACTAAACGGCCGTGTATCTGCCACCATCCCTGCTCATCAGAAAGTCATCCTGCGAGGTTTTGCTAGTGCTAGGACAGTAGGCAATGAGAAGTGGACACCGATTGAACCACCATCAAATTCATCCTTACCTGGTGCAATCTTCACAGACTGTTGTCTAATCACCACACCAACCAAGAATCCCCACAGAATTCCTGTGATATTGAGAAATGAAATAATTATTATTACGTATTACCGTAGGTTTGTACAAGATTATGCCAAGATTGTGCAGCCTTTGACCAATTAACTGCTGGTTATCCACCTATGCGAAAGGGAAACAAGTTAAGTGAAACCGATGGCAAATACTTCCATCCCAAGGAGCCATTTGACGAGCGATGGACCCCTTCCTGTCAGCAAGGTTTTGAGAACATCATTGGTCAACTTACCTCATCTGCAGTGTTAGAATTTGCCAATCCCAAATCACCATATGTTCCACTTAGAGCAGGGGTGCTCATTAAGTCGATCGCGATCTACCGGTCGATCGCGGAGGCGGTACTGGTCGATTGCGGCGTGACATTAAAAAAAATATCATCCCAGCATCAATGCCGTCACTTGATTGATATACAGGGCAGCCATTCAGATGACAACTGAATGTTGCCCTTCGGGCGACCAATCAAATCAAACAACGTCTCTAAGTGCAGCAGAACTTACGATGTCAGCCTATCATCCATCCCCGTTACTTGATTGACATACAGGACAACCAATCAGATGACAACTGAATTTTGACCTTTAGGTCACCGCTCATGCGTAAACAACGATGCAAAGTGCTAAGCTAGTCGGCGAATTGCGAGATTTTAAGCCCTCGCTAAAGTTTATGGTCACTAAAATGAGTGAAGGAGCTGGACCAAGTAAAAAGGCAAAAACTGGACCAAGTAAAAAGGCAAAAAACATATCACTTCCATACGGATATGGAATATTATACGGATATTATGATACGGATATTATCCATGACTGATAAACATTTGGAAGTGTGCTTGAGGCTGGCTATCAGCAGCTACTGTCCGGACTATGCATCCCTGGCTGGTTCAATTCAGTGCAAGTCATCAAAGTAAACTCAGGTAATTACAAAAAATGTTAATAGTTAATTATGTGTGTTTTGCAATATTGGCTCATTTGGTTATGTAAGGTACATCAACATACATTGTACGTACAAATAATCCTCAATACATTTGAAAATAAATAGATGTTTTGCATTTTTGTAGTGGGTAGATCATTTTGACTCGCTCATTTTAAAAGTAGCTCGCATGCTGAAAAAGTGTGAGCACCCCTGACTTAGAGTGACATTGTATCAGGAGCAGGATGGAAAAAAAACAGAGTCATCGCTTTTGTCACGCAGTTACCGAGCTGGTAAACGGAATCAAGACACTGATGGTTTGTCAAAAAGGCCTCAAGGTGAGTTAACCAATGACAGCCATTCACAAAGCAAAGGTCAAAGAATTCAAGAATTTACTTTTCATCACCTGAACCCTAGGATCGGCAGCCTGTCGGAGCCACATCGTTGAACAGGTAGAGGAAGATACGTAGCTATACAGAGCGTTCATAGATACATAGCCACCAAGTAACATTGGTAAAGTGATGCTAGAGCACCATACCCTCATCTTGGGCCCGTTTCTCCTCTTCTCTCGAAATTGTGCACCTGATGGCTTTGGCTTTTTTAGGTTTTGTTGACATAAATTAAGAGCATTTTTATCGTCTCTGAACGTCACCCGACTGGCAGCTTAGACTGGGCCAACTCATAACGACTTTTTTTTCACATTTTCAAAGTGAAATAGCATGTTTGAAGCTCTTGGTCGGCAATATAATTAGGTTCTTAATAATAGGTTCTTTTTTCTTTCGCCCTCCGCATTACCCCCTCATTACCCCCGCATCACCCCCTGGAGAATGCTAGAACTGCCACTGAATCCACTTCAAGCTAAAACTGAAATAGTTTTCATGAAAAGAAGCATTGAAAAACAACGAAGGCTCGACTCTACGACTTTATATCTCAGCTTCGTATCTCAGTTACGTCGACCTATACTTAATTGCACGGTGGTCGAGTGGTTAGCACGGAGGCCTCACAGCTCGGAGACCGGAGATCAATTCCACCCTCAACTATCTGTGTGAGGTTTGCATGTTTGGATGCGTGGGTTTTCTCCGGGTACTCCGGTTTCCTCCCACATTCCAAAAACATGCTAGGTTAATTAGCCACTCCAAATTGTCCATAAGTATGAATGTGAGTGTGAATGGTTGTTTGTCTATATGTGCCCTGTGATTGGCTGGCCAACAGGCCAGGGTGTACCCCGCCTCTCGGCCAAAGACAGCTGGGATAGGCTCCAGCACACGTGAGGATAAGCGGTAGAAAATTAATGAATGAATGGATGAGCCTACTTAATCATAATTGCATGAATAATACTCTCACCAAAAGCTAATGAATGTCAAAAGAAACCTAGCAAGGACAACATAAAACATCTCCATTCATTTAAATACAAAATCAAAAAGCTTTTGTGATGATATCTCGGATGACAGCTTCAGCATTTCTTTGCGGGGTGATTTCATGCCGAGCGCCTGTTCAACGAACAGAAAAAAGTGCTGCCACCTCCACTTTGGATGCATTTGATAGGATATTACCCTTAGCTTTCCTGGCCAAGGACACATGCAAAGGCGTTTGGGAAGTGATAATATCGGAGCACGTACGGACCTCCAACGCTATTGGAACAGTCAGGTTAGTTCCTTAGACTCAAAACATTAGGGTTTGATATCAAAAGAAGGATTTCTGATTTTATTTCCAGGTATTTGCATCTGGATGGGAGGCCCAACTTAGAAGATAGCACATACAAATTAGCATGCATCTTGTTGTGTTATTAATACACCGAGTGAGTCCAATTGTGTTCATGTACTTTTATCCCAAAACGTCCTGTTGGCATCCTTAGCTTGCTAACAAAATGGAAACCAGAAGCGGAAGTCAGCTTTGTCACCCATCCATGATGTCATGAACAGTTTACTTTCAAATATAAAACATTTTTATAGTTGTATAATTCCATTTTTAATGTATAAAACAATTGTAAATGCTGAATGAATGAGATAAATCAACATTTAAGGTTACTTTTACCTTCATTGAAGATGTGATTCTGTACTTGCCAGTTCCCAAAGTCACCATGTGAATACCTGCCTCTTCAACGCCACCTTCCTGTTTTGCCATGAGTTATTTCTTCAATTCAGTCAGGTGCCCTGTTTTTGTTTTTTAATCAAAATGCAGGCACTTGCAACTTTCTTTGGTTTCATATTTTGGCGAGAAACACTGTTGAATTCAATAAATAACTCATGGCAAAACAGGAAGGTGGTGTTGAAGAGGACCAGTCATGTCAAGAATCACGTAAAAACGTAATTTTACATTTATTTCATCACATTTAAAATTGTTTACTGCATCAAGAATAATGTGTGATGGTCGAAATAAAAGGCCTCAAAGTAACATATAGTAAGTATATAAGTAAGTATAGACATTGTTTTGTATATGCTCCCAACTTAGAGTAGTAGGAACCGTTTTGGGGAAGGCCTCCAAAGCAAGGTTCATCAAGGCATGCTTGATGAGCTGGGTGTGGGAGAATTGTGCAGCACTGGCCTGTCAAACATCTTTGGGATAAACGACAACAGGGATGATCACCGTATTAAAATTCCCATGCGTCCCAATATTTCTGTCTAAATACCATATTATCCTCAGCTCTTTATGGGCTGACCTGCATACGGACGAGGCGGAAGAAAGAAAAAAGACTGCTGATGAGGGAACAGCAGGTTAATACAGGATAAAGAAAGATGCTGACAAAAAGAACAAGCCTTTTAAAGAGGGCCGTTTGTAAAACAAGGAGTTTGATCCAGATTATCGGGCAACAATGACACAATCCCTTATGTTCATTCCTGTAATGCGCTGTGAAGAAGAGGATTTCTACTTTATTGTGAAGGAATGCACGGAGTCTGCCTTGCGTCTCCTGCGCTGCCTGCCTGCCTATTTGGGAAACATTCCCCCCTCCGGAGGCCAGGTGTAATCCCTGCATGGCGGAACCACAGACGCCTTCAGCCAACGGCTGATCAGCCTTATAATGGTTGGAGTATTTCGAGTGATACCACCGGGGGGGAAATTCCCTCAATCCAGTCTAAAGCTTTCTGTGACTCCACGGAGGAAGATGCTGCTGCTTTTACTTCTTCTTCTGCTCCTTGGTGGGTTGCATTGGAAGGTCTTAATTGCCTTTAATGACTTAATTGCCACAACTATTTGCCTCATTAGCACCGTTAGCTCTATTAGGAGTGAACAGGCGGTAATTGACAGAGGTAATGATGGCAAATGTGTTGATTAAATTAAATGTTGATTTTCAGTCAAATCGCAAAGACAATGAAACTTAATGAAACTTAAGAGTCCTAGCAAGTACTAAGTGGAACAGGGTGGGGTTTTTTTTTTTTTTTGGTTCTGACTTAAACCGCGTAAGCTCTCAAGGTTCAGAAAGTCATCTGCAGCTTATTGCTGAAGAGTGCAGCAGATACAGTGGGATTGTCTCTAAAAGTAAGACAGATGTCGAAGAGGAAGTGAAGGGATTGCGGTACAACAGGGTGGTTTCTCCAGACCTTGTTAAGATGGTCTTAAATGAGGGAGAAGAATGAAGGCAGGGCCACACCTGAATCTAATAGCATTTGGAAGATTAGCTCAAGAATGTGGAGATTACCCTTAAGTGAGTCAAACACCGATTTTAAACACGGGAATTAAACAAGAAAATGGTGAGCCACTCACAAACCGTTAGCATGTTAAGAGCGTTTAATCCCATATAGTCCTTTTACTCAATAGGAATCAGCCGCTGTGATTCAGTATCAAAAAATTCAGTATCAAAAATGAAACATAATTTGGGTATTTTTTGGATAAACGAAAGAGGTTTGTATATTTGTTATCTGGAGATCTGGGTTTTTATCTCCGCTAGTGTGGAGTCCCGTGCATGCTTGGGTTTTCTCCGGATACTCCATGTTAGGTTAAATGAAGGCTTGTCCATAGGTATGAAAGTGAGTGTGAATGGTTGTTTGTCTATATGTGCCCTGTGATTGGCTGGCCACCAGTCTAAGGTCTACCAAACGGCATAGAAACTAAATGAATGAACAAATGTACCGTTTTAAAACATGAGCTAACTCCCCATTGATTCATGTTTGTTGTCTACATTCCTTATCGTTGAATTTACATCCCAGTGTATTGTATTTGTTTGGGCTCCTGAAGTGATCAGAATGTGTCAAGTGACACCACATGGTGGCGTTGTCAATAAACCAAGAGTTTGACGCCATAAATCGTATTATCACACTAATACCTTCTGTAACTTGAGGGTGTATAAACAAATCATCACGAAATTTGGCACGCACCGCGAGGGGACTGATAAGCAAATGTGTGTAAAATTTGAGCGAGATTGGTTGAAAAACGTGGTTGTCGTCAAGCGACGTATGAGGGGCACCGATGGGTATTAGAACCTAATTGGCCATAAGTCATTGGCCAATTGTCTAATGACAATAAGACTTGGAGGATTTCTGTGTTCCCAAGCATTTTGACTACAACCCGTAGGGGGCGCCACAAATGTTTAGGTGTATGACTTTGCTATGACCTCCACCTTTGTGTAAACATATGGTGACACACAAACTGTCCTGCTTCAGACTCCAAGCCCCTCTTTTATACGATCTCACCTTTTTTTTTCCTTGTTCTGTCTTCTTTTCTTTCTCTGCATCTCCAGTTTTTCTGCAGCACATAGGTGGATTAAGGCAGAGGGGCTTTTGTTTAGATAAAGCGAAGGATTAGGGAGAGATTTGCCCCCATAAAGTTGTGGGCTTGATGGTCCTTTTATCCCTGCATGTCCCTAAAGCTGTGTTGCCTCTGGATTAGGACCATACAATGGAGGCCCTTGTGCACAGGGATGCGGGCCAGGGAGAGAAAGAGAGGAGTGAAGGCAAGGAAAAGAAATGCGACACAGGAATTGAGACAAGGGAGAAAGGAGAAGTGGATGGATGGATGGATGGATGGATGAGAGAGAGAATTCTACAACTATTAGAGGAAAGTGACCGATTCCAAACTTAAAGAGGTTTGCACAGTAGCTCCGAGATCTTGTCACCAATAAAAAGGTATGAGAAGGATTCTGCCCACAATAAAATCTAAACCAGGGGTGTCCACACTTTTTCCATCCAGGTCCGCATATTTTGTAAAAATGCCTAAAAACAACCCATTTGTTAAAGTGCCTAGGCCTATATTTAAAAAAAAAAGTGTGGTGCCCTTTGGACACCCCTGACAGAAGCAACCAAGGCCTTTTTAAATTCATTTGGAAAAATCAGTAAAGGAAACAGGAGTGTGTTTGTGGCTGTGCAAGCGTGCTAATAACGTGTCTAATAGGCGGCTCAAGGCTAATTGCTTTGTTATTCTTGTCCAAAAAAAAGGGTCCCCTGCAAGTAGTCGATTTTAAAGTACACATCAAAATGATGAATTGCTGTGGTGTGAACAGATGCTGAAACACCCTCGAATGGCGCCGCGGAGGCTGAGTCTTGCAGGATTGTACATCTAATGTATTCATGAAGTTGCAGAGACATCATTAAGAGTATTAATTAGCTATTAGGGAGCATCGCTCAGCAGCATTTAAGCATATTTTCTATACACACGTGACCTTTTTTTCCCTGTGATTTCTCTTGTATTTTATTGCTTATGAATTGTTTTATATTGTCTGTTGTGATGTGTGTTATACCCTCATGGCATGTGGCATATTTACCAATGTACAATTTATATGTATTATCCATAAGAAAATATTTTCTGCAAAATAGCATGCATAGTTTAAAAGTAATTCACATTAATTGTTGGGAGGGGGTCACTGTTGAGCCACCTTGTATTGAGCAGTGCATCGGGCTACAGGAGTAAGGGGAGATGTTTTTTTTTTTTTTTTTGGGGGGGGGGGCGTTTAAGCCCCTCAGATGCGCTGGACAGCTCTCGACGCTCTAAGGAGCTTTGGGTGGAGAGGCGCTCAGAAGAAACTCTTTCTCGCTTTAATTGCTTTAGAGACGCTCCTTACAAAGAGACAGTGGCCAGATTTACCTCCCGTTTAAGTTCTTATTTCCATTGGTTCACAAGTTAATCCTCTTTCTCGCGCAGAACCCGAAGAAAAGCGCAGATAGAAGAGGAACCATGAGAGGGAAGGCATATGGGAAAGGATGAGTGAAATGTTATACTAATAATAATGATAACTGTGCTAAATAAAAGTGATTTTTTCAGGCTATATCACATCAAATGAACCCATCTTAATTTAAATATACACATACATTCTTGCATATTAATATTAATATTCCATGTTGCATATCTTTTCTGACAAGTTGCGTCCAACACGGTGAAAGATATAAATTAAAAACCACTTTCCTAGAGAATCTTTTACAGCAAAATATGCAAGCTTGACATTAAAAGGCTACTTTGCGCTGCCCTTAATTCCCTACCTAAACGGTTTTGCTCCGGGAGAAAAAAAAATCTTCTCTCTGGAAAAAAAAAAAAAAACCTTGAAGAAGAGAAGGGCATTATTGCCCTAATCCTCTTACCCGCAGTCATTTTAAGACAGGGGTTTTTGGAGGCTGAGGTGGCGTCTTGTCTTCCCTATATTCCATCCCAAAATCCTTCCAGGCCGGGAAAAGCAGCACCCTGGCATCCATTAGTCATCTCTGTAAAGTCCTTCTTCTCTCCAGTAGCATGAAGGAAGGAGGGAAGAAAAGCCCAAACGCAAACAAACCAAAGGTTTTCATCACAAAAACTAAAGACCAATTGGATGGTTTTTAAGAAGCAATGGGACGTGTGGAAAAAATGTGTTAAAATAAAGTGAAATAATTATACTTAATTAAAATGTGATGACACATCTTCACTATAATTGGGTTGTATTTATTTACATAACCCATTAGCGAAAGTGCTGCGTTGGCTCATATCTTCGGGCCTCTGATGACAAACGAATACACCGAATAGTCAAAAAAGGTATTAAGTGGTGGAATTAGAACAAAAGGCGCTCCACATTAAACGCAGAGCTTCAAAATACAAAAATGTCTAAAACGTATCGTTTTGGAAAGTTACATTGGGAAAAAAAAAATCCAGTCTGTAAAGCCCCCGTGCAGCTGGACGAATAATTGGCTCGTTGTCTTGAGTGACGTCTCGAGCAGCCAATAGGAAGCCAGCAACAGCCTCTCCAAGCGCTCTTTAAAAATCCCTGGTCCCAGCTCTCAGCAGCAAGCCGCTGTGGACTTGGAGACCAACACGCAACAAGACGCAGGACTTTTTGAGGGATAACCGAAGACTCGCTGGGACAACTACTGAAATTACACGGTAAAAACAACTTTTGAAATATTATATTCCTTTTTGCTCGCCTGACATGTAAAGAAAAATGTGTTAAAAAAACGGCAATGTTTTGCCAAGTTGAAAACATTCCTCATCTTTAAACGCTTACATTCCAAAGAGAAAATAAATTATAGACCATAACTATTACCAAGTACCATGTAAACATCATTTCAAAGTACGGCTCTATTAAAATGCTAAATCTTACTCCAAAATGTACCAAAGTCAGTATAATGGATCTATCAATTACAAATATTTGTTGTTTTATGTACGCAATGTAATCGTGATAAGGCCATGCAAAACAAACACGTGGTTTTGATTGGTTTTATTGACGCACGTGATTTCAGTCAATTCAGGAAATATGCAAATCGGCAATAATGCAACTTTATTTGAAATAAACCACAGTTAAAATGTAATGTTAATTACCCTAACGTATAATAAATATATACCTGTATGATAAATAAGTACATGTTAATATTAATATTATAAATGCAAATATAGGCCTATAATAGAGCAAAATGTAATAATACACTTTGTTCTCTTTGTCAAGAGAATAATCTAACCAGACATTGACATAATGCCCATATTTGTCTCCGCTTAACAAATGTTTCTAATAAGAGAATAAAAGGGGGATAAAAGGGGGTTCCTCGCCCTCGGTGACCCACCGTGACACGGCAAAGAGCAGACTGTCAGGCCCCGCAGGGCTGCTGGAGCAAATAACATTTTTCCTCATTTAGCGGGATGAAAGAGTTGCACTGTACATGCCAATTTACATAATGACGCTTTGATAATCGAAGCATTGAGCAGAGCCGCCAAGGAGGTCCCCGCGGTGCCTGCAGCACTCATGCAGCTTTACGAATGACAATAAGAACAGGAAGCATTCGTACTTTGTCCGCAGGTGGACACTACAAGCGGCCGTTAACTTGGTCATCGTTGCAAAACACAGTCGCTTAAAGTTCAAGTTGACATTTCAGGGGGACTCGAAGAAAAAAACGTAAAGTTCCTTTTTCCTGCGCATGTCAGCGTTGATGATAAATGGAGGGCCTCGCAGTCGAAACCTATTTGCACTTCCATTAGACGCGGAGCCAAATGGGGATCAACATGCATATTTTTACCCGCGGAGAAGCAATACATCTCAGCCAAAACGTTGCCCGGGGGCGATGGGATAAGAGGCCGCCAGAGAGGGGAAAGGAGGATGGAGGAGGGGTGCAGAGGGGGGGGGGCATTCAACTCAAATACTTGAGGGACTAAAGTAAATGTTTAGCGAAGCACCTTCTGTCCCGGCGAATTAAACTATTCCCCACTGCCCTCTGATCACATTCATCAGCCTCAGCAACCTCCTAATAGGCGGAGGATGGCCGCGCACGCACGCACGCACGCACACACACACACACACACACTTCAGCATAATACAAGTTTCAACTGTCGACTAAAAGTAACATTTCTAAACAATATAGTCCAAGATTGCCACTTGAAGGCCTTCCATAAAATGTCTCTTTTTATACAGGCGCATCTCCATAATCAGAATAATAATACATGCTGCAAAAGTTATTCGATTCAAGAGTTCCGTTCACACTGAGAGATCAATTAAAGATTGAGGACGTTTTGGCAGATTATTTTTTTTTGACAATTTTATGAGATACTGCATTTTTACTGCGTTTTTAAAATAATAAAAATAATTAAGAAATCAACTGGAATTTCATTGTTTTATCTAATTTACAATATAAATTAAATGAATGATAAATATGTATGCATGCAATGACTATGACAAATATATTGCATGGTTATGTGAAAAAAAAAAGATTATGGATTGTGTTTTCTCAATACCTAACAATAATTATATAATAACAACATTTAAATAATAATATGTATCTGTTCAGATATACCCTAAAAAATACAAAATATTCCAAAATTAGACTGTACAAAAATAAAATAACCTAATAAGACAGCAAATATTACAAACAGCTCTCTAACCTCAAACTCCAATGTCAATCATGAATGGGAATTATTATTACGGAAGTATTTATTATTATTAATTAATCTAAAATCAATGAATACATTATAGCCAAATTGAATGAAATAACATAATTGAGTCATTTTTATAAATGATTTTTTACTACGTATGACACATGCATAAAAAAACATAACTTTTTGATATCAGCGATAATAATAGTTATAGAGATGATAGTTCGAACCTCGGAGATGCCTCCTGCTGACTAATACATATCTAATCATGTCCTCAAGCGGTACATCTAAAACTGCCAAAATGGAGTTTGCAGCCGCGTGGAATATTGCGTGGAGGGTGGTTCTGTTCAAAAAGCATGACTGGATTAATAAGATTTAGATATGAAAAATAGCAGCAAATAAGGAGGCGTCACTTCAATGAATCACAGCCTGTTCAAAATAATCCAATTCGCTTTTTAAAAATCATTTTCCTTTCATTAATGCCTTGAAGTGTGAAAGCAATGTGGATTCGGCTTGTGGGATCAGAGTGAATACATTCATGAATAAGGCATCCGTCACGGTTCATTATGGGAACGAGTGGTAATTACCCCAATTAAAAGCCTTTTGTATAATTAATGGAATGAACCCAGCGATAATTGGATGTTAATGGATAACACGTTTATTGGGGTGCAAACATTAACACCCGTTGGCCTTGTCGGTGCATGGGCCGTCTGTCATCTGCTCATCAACAGTCAAAGACGGCAGGATGCAGCACTACGGGGTGAACGGATACTCCCTGCACGCCATGAACTCCCTCAGCGCCATGTACAACCTCCACCAGCAGGCGGCGCAACAGGCGCAGCACGCTCCGGACTACCGGCCCTCTGTGCATGCTCTCACGCTGGCAGAGAGACTGGCTGGTAATTGAGTACACAAACACTCACACGCACACGCACACGCACACGCACACACTTTGAAGGATTTGCAAATTTGTGGTTTTGCTAGTTTTTCTGACAGCTCATACGTGACACAGGTTAAAGTCCCACTGCGCACCACGCTGCAAGTGTCATAAAGAAAGAAATCAAGCCCTTCTAAGAACTGCTCACACCGCCCTTCAAATAAAACCTCCCATGTTTTCTCTTTCAACGGCTGTGCATTTCAAGACATCATCTTGGAGGCTCGATACGGCTCTCAGCACCGCAAACAGCGCCGGAGTCGCACGGCCTTCACCGCCCAGCAGCTGGAGGCTCTAGAGAAGACCTTCCAGAAGACCCACTATCCCGATGTGGTGATGCGGGAGCGACTGGCCATGTGCACCAACTTGCCAGAGGCTCGTGTGCAGGTAGGTCTGGTCTAAGAAGCCTTTCGAAGATCTGCAGATTAGCTCCTATCTTGATCTCATATCTCAGGCTCATCCTACAATTCGGTCTATCTGCCGCACCAATCAAACATTGAGCACTCACCAAAATGGCCCCTCGTCTGTCTCTCCTAGGTCTGGTTCAAGAACCGCAGGGCCAAGTTCCGTAAGAAGCAGCGCAGCCTCCAGAAGGAGCAGCTGCAGAAACAGAAGGAGCCAACCGGTGAAGGAGGATCTGAGAAGGAGGATCCCCCCGCCGCCACCGACGCCATCCTTCCCGACTCTCAGCTGCCCCCATCCTCCTCTTCCACATCTCTGGGAACAGATGGTCCCGTGGTCCGTCCGGTACCGCTTGACATGGAACTCAACGTCACGTCGGCCGAGCAGTCCGGCAGCGAGTCTGCCACAGAGGACAACGGCACGGATAAGGAGGAGGACAGCAAATGTCAGACAGAGGAGATGCAGAGCGAGAGAGCCGTGACGCCCGCAGACATTTCTTCTCCTTGCAAAAGACTCAGTCCTAAACCAGGTAGGAGGCCATCGCACGGAAATTAGCCTGATGAAAGTGTACTTTCATAGACTCTAATGTCTGCATATGCCTCGATATTTATTAGCGATGTCAGCGTCGCGAGACGATACCCGAGATTGTACAATAGAAAACTATTCAAAAAATGTCACACACAATCTGCACTACTAATATAATAATGAGTACATTACACTCTTCTGCACTCTGTGTGTATGCTACCGGCCCCGTCTCCATCCAGCGAAACAAACACACTATCCTTGTATGATATTGAGGCTGGAAAAATCAATGAATGTATTTATTAGCGTCCCAGTCCTAGCGACCACAAACTCTGAGAAATCTTGTCACGTTTTAAACTCCTAATATTCATACTTAAATAACATTATAGTACTGAGGTATCAAAAGTGTGGCTTTTTTTGCCTGCAAAAATGGACATATCTGCAGTAATTTTACAAGACTAAAGTAAAAATACTATGAAAAAAATTATGAGAATAATAAAAAAAATAATGTCACTTTATTCTCCTAAAGTCATAATTTTTATTTTAATTAAGTCATAATATGAGAAACAACCAAAACAACAAAGTTTGAATTTTTGAAAAATTTGGTTACAACACTATGAGAATAAAATCTAAATATTAGGAGAACAAAGTCATAATTCTGAGAAGAGAATATACAATATACAAGAAAGTTGAAATAGAAAACAAAAGAAATTAAAAAAACAAATTAAAAAAAAATGTCCGATTCGAGAGAAAAAAGTCGCAAAGAAATTCTGACAAAAAACTTAAAATAAAATATTAAAAGTCATAATATTATGAGAACCAAAACAAAATAAAGTGGTAATTTTTAAAATATTAGATTGGGGAAATCATGGGAATAAAGTCATAATATTACAGAAAGAACATGCATTATAAATATGGGGTGAAAAAGACAGATATTTCATGTGTGGCCCTTGCTATTGAAGAGTGTAAATAAATAATAGTACATTTGTACTGTAATGGTGTCTTCCTTGCCCAAACAGGCTTCACTGTGCTCATTTGTATCAGCATCAAAGCGTGCCTTAATGTTAATAGATAATAGATAATCGTAGATGACCACAACACATCAAACAGGGCAGCTGAAAATTGTCATTGATGTTGAGCTAAGTACTGGATTTCAACTTCGGTTGGTACCAGAAAAAACTGACAAAGTACTTCCTTGTGTCATGACTCACCTGTCAGTCAAGCGGTTCCTGGACAAACAGACTAAAACGCAATCAAAACACAAACTTGGCTACGTGACATTAAAAGCGATTTCCTTCTGTGCAGACTCACCCGGCGTCTCGCCGTCTGTCACCCCTCCTTCGTCGTCTAGCGGTGGTCTGGCCGCCGGAGGTCCGCTCTCCCAGAACCACTCCTACGCTTCCTCCCCTCTGAGCCTGTTCCGCCTGCAGGAGCAGTTCCGCCAGCACATGGCTGCCACTAACAACCTGGTGCACTACCCCGCTTTTGACCTCGCCGCCCCCTCGTCACTCCCATACCTGGGGATGAATGTCAACATGCCCCCCCATACGCCGCTGGGTACCCTGCCTTGCCAGTCGTACTACCAGTCGCTGTCCCATCACGCCCAGCAGGTGTGGAACAGCCCGCTGCTGCAGGCGTCTGCCGGGGGCGGCCTCAGCAGCCACAACAGCAAGACCACCAGCATCGAGAATCTGCGGCTGAGGGCCAAACAGCACGCCGCCTCGCTGGGACTGGACACCTTGTCTAACTGACAATCCCACCTGGATGGAGTAAAACATAATGCGACGTTTCCGAGGAGTGACGGACCCTTCATCCATTCTTGGTCACGTCACCGAGAGCTTGCTGACTTGCAGCATCTGCTTCAGACTTGACATGAAAGGAGGGAAAAAGAATAGAGGACGTCACAGAAAGTGAACATTCATTAAAAAAGGACAAAAGACTGGAAAAAAAAAAAAGACAATGACTAGTAATGTTTACAAGAAAAATGTGAATATGTGAGGCACTTTGTGAGGTATTGCAGTGAAGAAGCTTGTGAAAAACAATTGTATTGCAGTACTGGTTAACAGTTTAACAGGTTAACAATGGCGCCTGCTCACACACACAAGAGCATACACAGGCCGCTTTTCCTCAACAGCGTCATTAATAGCCACAAATTCACCCGTTGAACGGACGTCGCTTTGACTCGATAATGACAAAATGATTTCAGTGACTAAATTCTCAAAGCGTTTAATTAGATTTGGCCCCAGGCGGAGATGGGCGGGGGCAAATGTAATAATGAACATGCATATCATTGAGGATTGGCTTTTATCACTTCCAGGGGTAGTTACATTTAAGATGTCGAGTCACGTAGCGACATCACCGACTTGATCAATCCGGAAACTAAATAAAAACAGAGTCTCTGGAGGAAATGGTTACACTCACTGTTAGCACTTCTGATGTTGGCTGTTCATGTTGCTCGGATGGGGTAAATTGAAAAAAAAACAACAAATGAAAAAAAACATGCACATTATTTTAATAGGTGAAATATAAAATCTATCTATTAATGTTTACGGATAAGGTCATTGTAAAGTACTGTACTATGTTTTATTATTGATAATGAACTCTGATAAAAGTCCTTTTAGCTGTAAGATTGTACTTGCTCATCCCATCCTACTTCCATCCACTCCTCCTTGAGCCATCTTGGAACGGATCAAGACATTTACTGGTCCTGCTTTGGACTGCTGAGAATATTTCAGCCATTGTTGGGCCCCAAGTCATCCATGTTCTGCTGTCTCGGTTTTATTTCAGCTGAGGTTGTTGCTGCTGTTACTGTCTTTGTCCCCAACTTGGTCCTGTGCTAGATAGACTTAAAATGTGGTGGTGGTGGGGGCGGGGGTGTTGTTTCCTTTCCTCTGCCCAGACAGTGTTGACTTAGTGTTGTTGTAAAATATCCACCAATAAAAATACTGCTTGAAGATCTTTATACTTGAGACGTGTCTGCTGAGTGTTTCAATACACAAAGAGAGGAACATATTTGTTAAACATTATTTCTGCATAGTACGGTCGTCCCTCGCCACTTTGCGGAAATAAATCGATTCATAAATTATGCTGTGTTGTGGTTGAATATGGCACATTACTGCAGTATTTCACTGGTCTACAAGCAAAATCCGGTCCAAAATTAGTGAAACTTTTCTTAGTTTATGCAGAATAAGGCAAAAACTGTAGTTTATCAGAACATACAGTGTGTCTACAAGCAACTACAGTAAACCTCGGATATATCGGACTCGGATATATCGGAAATTCGCTCACAACGGACAGATAAACAAGAACCCATTTTTCTGTAATGCATTTCCAATAAAAATTCATTGCATATATCGGATTTTTTATAACGGATTTCGCCTATTTGGGACAAAATCTCCAGTCCCGTTCCAATGCATTTCCATGAAATTTCCCTGGCATATATCGGATGGCCGCATCGTGGCGCTCCGATTCGCCGAATCGTGACAGGCCGCTATACGACGTCATTTGCAGCGTTTGCAGCGTTGCCTGCGCGTCCAGGTACATTGGAAACATAGTCAAGGAAGTGCCTTTTTATAACGGATAAAATCCCATTTACGCATATACCGGATATAAATCCCATATATGCGTAAAACGGACATTTTCTGGTATACGCATATAACAGATTTCACTTATATCGGACAAAACCAGTGGGAACAATTGAATCCGATATATCCGAGGTTTACTGTAGTTCTATCCGAAAGTCTGTCTGCACATTCCTATACATTCATTTTAATATGGAGGTCTGGAATATGTAGAGTTTTGACATCAGAAATCTCTCTCTTGGAAGTGGACAAAATGCATGCATGTAGAGAAATTACATGAACGGTAGCGCTAAGTGACTTTGACATCAGAGTTTCTTGGACCCTACGAGGGAGATCACTATAAGCAGCTGGTGGCAAACCTCCTGAAGTCCTACAAAGCAATATGTCAATGATAATACACTTTTTGCATTCTGTGGGGAACTGTGGCACAATAATACCCTATAAAAACATGTGATACTGTTACTGTGGCTGTAACACATTCCGAGCTGAAACTCAACTCTGAACTCCCAGCATCACTTCCTGTCCACCACTTTCAACATTTATTGCAACACACACAAGCATGAGTCTTATTCATTCATTCATTCATTTTCTACCGCTTATCGTGGGGGTCCTGGAGCCTATCCCCGGCTGTCTTCGGGTGAGAGGCGGGGTACACCCAGGACTGGTCTCCAGCCAATCACAGGGCACATATAGACAAACAACCATTCACACTCACATTCATACCTATGGACAATTTGGAGTGGCTAATTAATCTAGCATGTTTTTGGAATGTGGGAGGAAACCAGAGTACTCGGAGAAAACTTAGATGCAAACTCCACACAGAAATGCCCCAGCGGTGAATCAAACCCAGGTCCCCTAGCTGTGTGGCCTGCGCGCTAACCACTCCACCACTATCTTATTTATATCTTATATCTTACTTATGACTAACATATTTGGTGTAAAGGTGACTATAGGACTGTAAATTCATGTCTAGAGGGCTCTAATAACAAAAACTGAACTCAGAAGGTGGTTTTCTATATGCTAACTATGAAAATATTCTATTTGCAAATAAGGAATCCTATATTTCACAGAAATTCACTTATCACTGCCAGGTCTCGAACCAATGAACCACAATAAAAGAGGTATTACTGTATATCCAAGTCAGAGCTTTTTTTTTTTTATTACAGAATACACCTGTTCAAAATTTCAAACATTAAAATTTCCAAGAATCTTAAGCAGCCTTTGTGAGAAAACACATGGAAATATGTTACATCTGAGGAGTGACAATAATGCTGTTAAGGGCTTGGGATAGGAAATCAATTATTCCACAGATGATTAAAAAAAAACACAAATAAAAATCTGAATGCAGAAGCAAAAAAAAGAGCAATATGATGTGTAAAATAAAAAGCTGCATGGAGACATAAGCCGTCCCCAATGAATAAGCAGGCCATTATCCTGAAGAATGGCGGCCCGGGGCGGTGATTATGCTGCTATTATATCTTTAACAGCATGGTTTGTCAAAACGCACAGACCCCCAGCCCTGCCGCTAAGCACACTCACACACACGCACACTCACACACACACAAAAGGGGGCATTTAAACAGCTTGTCCACCTCCAAGATGTGTCCTTGCTCTTCCCACGCAAACACATAAGAGTGCTCCGTTGAGCCTTTTCCTCCTGTTGTGTAAATAACAAATACATCTTCTTTGTTGCTTGAAGCAATTCTTAAGATGGCTATAAATTAACGCTACTAAGATAACAAGCTGAGAAGATTAGCAGAATTAATGTGGTTGTGACACATCACCCTGACCTTGTTGTGTTTCATTACACCACAACACGCGTGTTCTCCTCCAAGGGCGTCCTGATTGCACCTCTGGTACCATCACGTTTATATATGCAGCCAATGTGAATGTCCTTGTTATCCACAACCTGTCCAGGTACATAGCGGGATTTTCTCCCATGAGGCGTTATAGGCTTGTTAACATAACACAATACTGTTCTAGTATTCACACACACACACACACACACACACATTTCCCTCCCACCAAAACACACGCCTAAGGCTCGAACAGGGATTGTTAGATTGTACTGCTGCAGGGTCAAATGCCCTTGATGTTGGATCAGGTTGCTTTCATCTCTGGATTGTCAACACTACAGCCACTTGCAAACTGTTATGCAGCATTGGGTATACTGTACGTCAGGGGTGCTCACACTTTTTCAGCATGCGAGCTACTTTTAAAATGACCGAGTCAAAATGATCTACCCACTACAAAAATGCAAAACATCTATTTATTTTCAAATGTATTGAGGATTATTTGTACGTACAATGTATGTTGATGTACCTTACATAACCAAATGAGCCAATATTGCAAAACACACATAATTAACTATTAACATTTTTTGTAATTACCTGAGTTTACTTTGATGACTTGCACTGAATTGAACCAGCCAGGGATGCATAGTCCGGACAGTAGCTGCTGATAGCCAGCCTCAAGCACACTTCCAAATGTTTATCAGTCATGGATAATATCCGTATCACAATATCCGTATAATATTCCATATCCGTATGGAAGTGATATGTTTTTGCCTTTTTACTTGGTCCAGTTTTTGCCTTTTTACTTGGTCCAGCTCCTTCACTCATTTTAGTGACCATAAACTTTAGCGAGGGCTTTAAAATTTCTCAATTCGCCGACTAGCTTAGCACTTTGCATCGTTGTTTACGCATGAGCGGTGACCTAAAGGTCAAAATTCAGTTGTCATCTGATTGGTTGTCCTGTATGTCAATCAAGTAACGGGGATGGATGATAGGCTGACATCGTAAGTTCTGCTGCACTTAGAGACGTTGTTTGATTTGATTGGTCGCCCGAAGGGCAACATTCAGTTGTCATCTGAATGGCTGCCCTGTATATCAATCAAGTGACGGCATTGATGCTGGGATGATATTTTTTTAATGTCACGCCGCGATCGACCAGCGATCGACCAGTACCACCTCCGCGATCGACCGGTAGCTCGCGATCGACTTAATGAGCACCCCTGCTGTACGTAGTACATCTGTATATTCCAATGGAGAATCCATATCCAGTATTCCCTAGTTTATCAAGGTTAATTGGTTCCAGACCCGACTGTGATAGGTGAATTTAAGTAAAATTGCTTACTTATAAATGGAATATTTCACAGTTAGAACAAAGAAAACATGTTTTACGACCTTCTAAACTAGTTTTTTTTTAACAGTAGAGCCCTTGAACTACACCCCTGTAGTCCCCTTTACACTTGGATTACCCAGTATAGCAGACACAAGAATAAATAGGCCATTTAAGGCACACATACTTGGACTTGCGCTCGTATGTGTGGCTATAAATGTGTCCCCCAGGAGAGCAATGGGAACAATTAACAGTTGTTGAACTATTTTTATATTCAATTGAATTGGCAGAGTGAACTACTGTTATTTCAACTACAGTAAACCTCGGATATATCGGATTCAATTGTTCCCACTGGTTTTGTCCGATATAAGCGAAATCCGTTATATGCGTATACCGGAAAATGTCCGTTTTACGCATATATCGGATTTATATCCGGTATATGCGTAAATGGGATTTTATCCGTTATAAAAAGGCACTTCCTTGACTATGTTTCCAATGTACCTGGACGCGCCGGCAACGCTGCAAACGCTGCAAATGACGTCGTATAGCGGCCTGTCACGATTCGGCGAATCGGAGCGCCACCGGATGCGGCCATCCGATATATGCCAGGGGAAATTTAATGGAAATGCATTGGAACGGGACTGGAGATTTTGTCCGAAATAGGCGAAATCCGTTATAAAATTTTTTTATTGGAAATGCATTACAGAAAAATCGGTTCTTTTTTATCTGTCCGTTGTGAGCGAATTTCCGATATATCCGAGTCCGATATATCCGAGGTTTATTGTACAAGCTAGTTGAGATTGGATCTAAAGTGCCTCTGCTGCTTGGGGGATCTAATATACTCCTTTTTGGGCCTTTGTATTGAGTTCTGGACTCTTATAGAGCATCTACAAATGAGACCTGCACAGAAAGCTTTCTAGGTCTTCCAGACTCTGCACCTCTTCCTATAGTGTTTCCAAGGATTTCCTGCTTCCCACCCAAACCACCTGTGTAATTTTCTCCACCTCAAGCCCTCCTCTCGGCATGCCTCCCACCGAGCCCACTCTGCTGTGATTGGTCACACTTCCAAACGCTCCCGAGGACTTCTGGACAGCTGTTCATTTTGTTCGATTACTTACACAAAATAAACACAGACAATAATAAATTGTTATTTACACCTTGCTCCTTTGACTCTTCGTTACGAAAGGTGTCGGACTTCAGCAACATTCAAAGCTGATGACGTAGCCGTCTACACTGGTTACTAGGTGTCAGTAATGCTACTGTAATTGCCAAAACAATAGGCTTTTATTGCAGGTGTGAATAATCTCAGAACAGGCACAATGATTCCTAATCAATGAATCCCCAACACAGGCTAACGCACAGGCTACTTTTGTGGTCATAACCCACGACAAGTTGAAATTCAACTGTGAATCCGCCCGCATCACTTCCCGTCTGCCACTCACTCTGCTAATCAAGTGTAAAAGTGTCAAATGTTCATCCCCATTACAAGTAGAAGCATAAATTCTACATTTTTGACGCCACGTCCAGCACAACAGAAAAACAAAAGCACCACTAAAAGGTTTAAGGTTTTGCGAACAAGCCTCCCAGGCCCGCTGCTTTACTGCCACTCTCTCACAGTACCACACAGAACCCCCCAGAGCAAGCCTCCCCACACAAAAATCACAGTGTACCATTCAATCAGTGCCTCTCTCTGCCCCCTCTCCATGGTTCCCTTAAAGGTTTTAACCATGCCGAGAATGAAAAGTGCCAGCGTAAGAAACCTCGGCCAATTGAGGAGGTGACAAGGTCTGCCAGAAAATGATCCTAATCCTGTTTCCAGCATTCTTTTAGCCCACTGGCATGGCCATTTCGCAGCATATTCTCTGAGCTGTCAGGCCTGGGGAAATCCCTCTAATAGTGTGCATTGGCCAGATACACATCAAAGCTCTCCTGGAAAGCGCCAGCAGGAACTTGAAGGAGAGGAACAATCGGGCTTGCGGCTGCAAGGCCAAAACGTGCCTCTGAATAAACAACACCCAAGACGACACAACCAGCACTGACGGGACTTGGACTAACTCTTGCCTTAAAGATAGTACAGACAGCCATTAAAAACAACAGGTGTCTAAACGGCATCTCGGGCCACCCTCCATTAGTTCCACCTCATCTTCTGTTTTCTCCTTGTCCCCTTTTTCCTAAACACTGCGCCTGCGATCTTGCCCCTCCCGGGTAATCTTCTTAAGAGAGAAGAAAACCCCCATTCTGTCTCGCGCTAATCTGGTTGCAGCCTAAATTTACGGCTGCATTTCTAATGTGGGCCTCCGAAAAGAAGATAGGGTGCCCTCCAGGAAAGTTTGTAGCTACCATTGGCGGAGAGAAAATACTTCAAATGACACATTTGGTAGACAGAGTGTAAATCTTGGGAGTGGTTTTAAAAGTTCCATTGTGTTCCTAGATGTGTTCCAACATGCAAAAAATACTGCTTAACATCATTAAAACACAAGAAATTAAATTTATTTTTACTTTAAAGTCTCCTCTCCGGGATGCCGAGGGCACAGAAAAGGGTGTTGGTTGCATCTCTGGTTCAGAAGGCAGGGGATGCGGCTGGAGGGGCCAGCAGTGGCGGGCAAACCAATTTCCATTTTGTAAAAGTAGCTCTCTCTCAAGAAAAAAAAAACCCATTTATGATTTTTAATACAGTATATTCAGTAGTACATTTAAACATTAACATTTCACCTATGTGATTGGTATCGGTATCGATGATCAGGATTGGTGTCAGCAGCTTAAAACCCTGATCGGAACATCCCTACTTTTGAGGACATTCAAATCAAAGAAAATATACTGAAAATGTAATATAAAAAAAAAATATATATATATATATATACTGCGCATACACAACACTAATTATATAACACATGAAACCTTTTGTGTGGCAACATTACTATTTTTAAAAAAATCATCCAAGGTCCAGAAATGCTAAATGGACAAACACTTCCTCGACAATAAGATTATAAACGCCTGGAAAAGCACAATATCAGGTTTCTTTATATAATGACATTTACATGACCTTGATGTTTCCATTGATGTGTGGGCAAGGCCAGCAAAGCCTTCTCCGCTGGTCTAAAAGCACTCATCTACACTTAAACTTAAATTCTGGTATTTGTTCCATGAAAATGTATTGATTTATTCCCAATAGTCTATTATTTGAATTTGGTAGCATGTCTCTTGGCTGCACTGCTTCCAGTTTAGGTGTAAAGATTTATGTTGTCCAATCAGATTTCAGATTCTTTATGTTGCCATATTCTGCACATGGCCTTCACAATCACGAGTGTTGGCCCTTGTCACTTAAACACTATTAATAACGCAGCTGTTACACTAAACAATGATATTTCACATATACTAGCTGGCCTGCAATAATGGCAGCATGTTTCTGTCCTCTGATTGGTTCATCGCAGCAAATTGATAATAAAAGTTTTATTTCATGTCAAGGTTTTTACACCACTATTGATGCCGAATTGCTCCAAAGTTGTCTGAATCTAACCCCCAAACAGCTTAATAAACTTTATTTTAGTCATAAACTGATGAATATGGACACAAATGACTGTAATGATCTCATGCGTGCATTTGTACAATACTTTATGAGGGACAATGTGCAAGACTGTGAGTGTTTTGCATCTTTATTGACAAAAAGACATCATAGAAATTGTTTCTGCAGGCCTCCGAGAAACAGGGTTAAACCCGTGATATTCATCTTTTTAATACGCAGCACGCGTCTGTCTATGGCTGGCTTATACATGGAGACTAAACTGCACAGCGCCTCATTGGCCAATTCAATAAAGTCGAGACAGACCGAATAGAGCGCTAACTCATCTCTAACAGTCTGCCGTCTCCTGAGTGTTAAAACATGTAAATTTATGTAAGGGCCCCATAGGAAACACATATTTACAATATGTTTAGGTAATCACAAGAGATGTGAACAGGCACTCAAGGCCCTGGAGACGAAAGCAGTCAATACAAAAATAGTTTTTATGTGTCATTAATTCCCTCTGCATTGTCCAATACATCCCCCTTGTACCTCGGTAATACAGTAATCACTCACAATCGCCGAGATAATTATCTGCACTCATCTGTGGAATAAAAAAGCGGAGGGGCAAAAGCGGGCCAGACGTCCCATTTTAGCTCTCTGCTGCCTTTTTAATGTTCATCTGGGAGCAGCGTGGCCGTCCAATGTGGATGGGAGTCAGTGTGCTTGGAGCAGCTTAATGATAGTGGAGAGTGGATGACACTCTCGCTTGCCCTGCTCGTTAGAGACACACACTCACGCTTTTCTTTTTTTTTTTTTTTTACACACCTTTTTCATGCTACATTGACTGGCCGGGACAACATAAAGGGTCATCTATGATGTGATGGAAAAAGAAGCACCTCTCTGCCGCTCACATTTAGGGGGACATTTCACCTCTGAGTGATGCCAATGCAAAACAGAGGTGGAGCAGCACCGTAATGCACATATTGAGATGGTCAAATAAGCCAAGGCCTGCCTGCTCATTATAAAGTCCTGCTATGTGGCGCATTATTAGGCAAAGCTATCAAACCTGACCAATACCCGGCCCTCTTTGGGAAGCTGAAAGAGGGTGCTGGTGTATTTGGGAAGACATTTGTGATTTCTCAAGCTCAAAGCATTATCATGTGACACACAGCGGGAGGTAAAATATGATGGATTTATTGGCTTCATGGAAGATTTGGGATAGCTCATTTGTGGCCTCTGGTGGCCAAAGAATATACAAGGTCTACATGATTTTATAAATGAAACTCTTAAAATATTGCAGTTTACAAAACTGGTTTGCTCACAGTTTGCTTGGTTACTATTATTATTATTATTATTATTATTATTATTATTATTAAGAAATGAGGCTCATGAACCTGACACTGTGTTCAAGTGAAAGTTAAGCTTGAAATTGATATTTTCCACAAAAAAAACTAGTTTTCTGTCTTTTTAGTCAGGAACTGATATTTACCTGAAACTTACCCATGTTCTACTGTTCATTACTAAAGAAAGGTGAGCTGCAGATTCCAGCATTTTGTTAATATTGTGGTAAAACAACATATTGGCATTGTTTGGCTTGAAGTGAGCTATGAAAATAAATGAGAAGTAAAAGTAGCGCTCAGAAGAACAAAACCTTGGTGAAGCCTAATATAGCTAGATTTAAACATTTACACTGCATCTATGTGATCAGTATTGGTCCAGTATCTGTCCATTTCACTCGTGGATTATCGATATTGGCAGAATAAAATCCTGATCGGAACATCCCTAGTATGTAGTTATAGGTATTTTCACAGAAAAAAGCAATAGTTAGAAGGTTACTCATTCATAAATGTAATTGGTTACCTGGGAAGGTAATTGCTTTTTTTATTACCAACAATTGAGCTTGTGATTTGCAATTCTCCTTCAAAACGCTAGGGGACAATGTTTCCTACCACTAGCTATTTAGTTCCTGGTGTTTGGCATGAACCGTGATGAGTGATGCAACATACAGATAGTTGATATACTGTAGGTATCAGTATAAAAGAAGGCACAACATTTCACTATCAGCAACTCCGTTGTAATGTTTTAACTAATTAGGTTACCCATTGGACAACACTAACGGTGTTAGTAATGCTGTTAAAAACAAACAACAAATTTCCTCTAAAATGGACAATAAGGTTTTATTATTTTAGCAGTACACAGAAAGCTTGGGTTCCTCATGTGTACTCCTGAAAGTATGTAACTTACATGTACTGGGTTAAATGCACGAGTCAAAATGATTTCATCGAAGTGTATTCTTGACAATAAAATATTTGGAGTCTTATTTATACTCTAATTGAATGTTATCTGATTTGTGGCCATCCATCCACTTTAAACTGAGCTTGGCGAGCAAACGAGTACAGTCCAAAAAGTGAAAACCCAGCTACCAATAATTATGTCAGCCTCCTTAACTTGCACATATAAATGGGCCCAAAGTTAGCAGCTAAGTGTGGGACGACCAGCTCACCCAGGTGGAGGTCGGAAGCGAAGTGAAAGGTGTTCCTGAACATGTGTGTGAGTGGTCGCAGATCCACTACCTGCATGTGGATTCAATTTTGGAGAGGACAAAACAGAAATATCTGAAAATATTTGGTTTATAATCCCCATTTTCACTGATGTAATGTGTGTGTTGTTTCATACGGACCTGAAGCTGGATGCCGTGGTTCTCTTGGGCCAAGTAGATGGCTTGCTCAACAACGGCAACATTCTGGATGTGAGAAAGCGTACAGGTGGAGTAAACAATCTCACCGCCCGGAGTTGCTGCTACCACGCCCGCCCTGCAAGATGAAAGATGGTCTTGTGTCCGTCCGTCGCTGACATGACATCATAAAGTGTATTCACTGCTTACAGTAGTAATTCCAGCTGTAGCTGAGGCAGCCGTCGTCTTTCACCGGTTCTGCTCTTATTAAATATATTGTTGTCATCCTCCATGAGCGAATGTCGGTCTGTGGTACAAGGAACATCAACAAGGACCTAAACACAGAAAGAGAACAAATCGTATTTCAATGATGAGGCATACATGCAATGAAAGCATGACTCGTCTTACTCTGTCGAAAGTGTTCTGTTCTATTTCCCCCCACTTGGTGCCATCGAAGGAAGTGATGCGGAGCCTCTCGGGGCTTAAAAGCTGCTTGGGTACGTAGCTGTGGAGCACCTTTCTCAGTCGTAATGTCCGAGACACAGAGGCGTCGTTTAAACACAAAAAACCTTTGGAGAGCGCAGATAAATGCCGCATGGTTAACCTTATCCGCAAACATTTAGAAAGACAATCAGCACGAAGCAAACCTACAAGAATTTCAAATGAAAGTTGGTCAAAACACATTTCATTCATCGGGGAACTTTTGACAAAATACAGTGAAACATTTCGGGAGTCACAAAGCATAAATCATAAAACCCTGATGGGAGCACCCACCATTTCAAATACATACCAATTGCTTGGGTCTGGAGCAAAGCCAAGCTCTTTCCTCCTGGGGCAGCACAGAGGTCCAGCACATTGTGGCCCTCGTGAACATCCAGCGCAAGGCAAGGCAATACTGACGCAGCATCCATTAAGTAGTAGCGCAACAGCCCAGACATGTCTGGTCTTTTGGGGGGGAAGAGACAACTGGCACTTAGCAGATGTGGTGAGTAGAGAACGTCCTAAGGATCATTAACATAATCATACTAATCTCACCTCGCTGGCTTGAATCTTGTAATATCGCCTCTTGGAAAGACAAAGCACTTGATGTTAGGATTGAGATGTGGGGGTGATAACTGTTGCTCAACAACATCATCATCATCACATTTCTCCACTTTGCACTCTGAGACCTGACCTGCTTGTACTGGAGAAATGATGGAAAGATGCAGAGTCAATTGTACTGTATATTAACTTCATTAAATAACATATAGTAACACAAAACACACCACACTTGGCAATTTTAAGAGAAGCAATTTCAGTATGTCCTGCCCCACCTTCTCTGTCTGGATCGGTGATGAAATCTGTGCATCCTTGAGAGTGGAGGTCTTCTACAAAAGCGTCATTGCAGAAATGATTAACCAGAGCTCCATACTTTCTCTCGGAGAGCAGGGCAATTCGAGCCGATGGCCAGAGTTGCCCCAGCTGAGTGTTGTAGGTCACATCAAAATGCTGTTGAGCTAAACTGGTAGGAGGGTGCTTGGGTCGAGAAGCAGCCTGTAAAAAGTCAACAATATGTTAATTGCCATCGCAGTCTGGTGTCATACTACACCGCACCAACAAAATATGTTCTTCTATATCTACAAACACATCTTGCACAGACCATGTGACACTTTTCAGCTTATTCAAGGAATATGATTTATTCATTCATTCATTTTCTACCACGTATCCTCACTAGGGTGGCGGTGGTATGCTGGAGCCTATCCCAGCTGACTTTGGGCAAGAGGCGGGGTACACCCTGGACTGGTGGCCAGCCAATCACAGGGCACATATAGACAAACAACCATTCACACTCACATTCATACCTATGGACAATTTGGAGTCGTCAGTTAACCTAGCATGTTTTTGGAATGTGGGAGGCACGGTGAGAACAGGAAAATCAATTGTATAATATTAATGCCATTACATACATACCCATTTCTCTTTAACTCGATGTCTTCTAAACGTTAAACTCCTCAAATTCCTAATTTTTCGGATTAAAAGTGTGGCATCTAAACGAAGCGGCATGTTTCAGTCCGCCAATTTTCTCACCCCGGCATGGCTCAACGTCAGGAATTAAAAGTTCCGGATGACGGAAAACTGCTGGAGTAGGCGGGACTTTAAGGTGTACCAGTATACAATTGGACTACATTGATTTCAATCACACACTTTATCCAATAATATTGCTTTCACCCGGAAAACCTCCCAGACGCTTCCTGCGTGTGACCGACCTATCGCCCTCGACGGATATCTGCTCAGGAGGCACACTCGGGTTTGTGTCCGTTTTGGCGACAATTTCAGCGCAAATATGGTGTCGGAGAGAGAAATGCTCACTAACGGCGACCCTGAAGACGAGGTATATAAAAAGATCGTAATTATTTTTGCCGGTAGGATCATTCTTAGCCTGAGTTTGTGTTATTTGAAAACTTGCGCTGCAATGTTATGGGAGCTTTTACATTACCTGATGAGGAAATTGCCGATGAAATGTGTCTTATACATGTCCAACTGAGGGCGCTGGTAATATAGCGTAACGCTAACATGTGATTTCCATCGATTTTCACGGCAATTGTGCACTTAAAACAACATAGGACTACTTGTAACTCCCTCGGATGTGCAACGATCAGACAGCTACTAGTTCTTGTCTTTTACTGATCGATTTATTACAAAACCAACGTGAGAACTAAAAGGGTACAAAAGATACAAAATACAATAAATTACAGGTCATATAATACAAATATACAATCATTAATAAGGCTAATAACTAAACGACTGAAAAGAAAACAATACAAAACACATATACTGTACCTTAATGGCTGCACACATGCCTTAGGAGGGAATTAGAGAGAAGATTTTCAATCCTTTAGCACCTATTGGCCTTTGAGCTCTAATGGCAACAACTGATCTTAATTTCTATTGGTGTAACAATTAAACATGCACATGTGGAAACAACGATTCTACAGAAAATTAGGTCCGCCTTATTGACTTGTATACACCTCGGTAGGAACCAAAAATGAAAATAGGGAGATTGCAGATTACTTTTAACAGTATTAAAAGCGCTTTTTAACATGTATTTTATTTCCATCACTGGCTAGGGGGAGGATGCCCCTGAAGAGGAAGAGGAGGAAGAAGAGGAAGACCTGGTGGTAGGTTCCTTTATGCGTCTACAGGAGTGATTGTAAGGCAGAAATAGGTCAACTATACAAGAACCTTTATTGTAAGTAGTAGTATATGGTTTCAACCACTGCAAGTTTATTCTGTTTTTACACCTTTATGTCCCCTTCAGGACCCCCTAGAAACAATCCGAGCCAAGTGTGAGGAAACTGAACACTGTGTGCACTACAAGGAGCGTCTGGAGCTCTGCGAGGCCCGTGTGTCGTCCAGATCGAACACTGAAGAAGAGTGCACAGAAGAGCTGTTTGACTTCCTGCATGCACGTGACCACTGTGTAAGTGACCCACACATGCGCTACACAGGAGATATTTTCTGTGTGTTCTAATGTCTCTTTATTTTTTCCTTACAGGTAGCAAGCAAGCTGTTCCACAATGTCAAATAATCAGCCCGACCCGCAACTGCAGATGTGTGATTGACATGACTATAACTGTAAAATAAGTAGGAAGTGCCTGAAAGTTATTTCCCGATATTAATACAGTACGCTGTGTGGAGAAACCGAGCTGAACACACACCATCCTCACTATACATTGCTTTAAGGCAGGGGTGTCAAACTCATTTCGCATCGTGGGCCACATACGGCCTAGGGAGATGTCAAGTGGGCCGGACCATTAAAATTATACCATACTCTGCTATAAATAACCAAAATATCATGTCTTTCCTTTGTTTTGGTGTAAAGAAGCACATTAGGAACATTAGGAAAATATTGAAATTTAATGAACTATCCTTTTACAAAACATTTCATGAAACACCTCATATTTCCTTAGATAAATGTGCAATTTACTTTCATCATTCACAAATATGCATTGAAAATTTGTTCACAAAGGTAGGTTGTCCCAAACATGCACAAAATTTTAGCAGCCAGGGCTGTTAATTTGGGGTACCCTGGTAGTTTTTCGCTGTGATGAGTCTCGTAGTGGCGTCGAATATTATATTCCTTCAATACCGAAACTTTTTGCAAACACACCATTTATCTCTGTAAATAAATAGGACGTGGTCCATTTTTCTTTGAAAATTCTACACTCCTTATCTACTTTTCTCCGTTTGGATAACGACATTTTGGCTCATGAGGGTGTAGCGGAGAGGTAGAGACCAAGGTATTAACAACGTCGTAACAAGCAGCAGATGGCGCATTGATACCGTCTGCTGTTTTCAGTCTGTCTCAGTGATGCGGCTTGTCTTCTACTCTGATGGAAAGAGTGCGCCCATTAGCGGATAATCCATGAATTGCAGCGAATTAAAAATATTAATTCCATGTCTTTTATGCATTTTTTCCACTTTCAAATTATCCTGCGGGCCTGATCGAACCTCCTTGGGGGCCGGTTCCGGCCCGCGGGCCGTATGTTTGACACCCCTGCTTTAAGGGAATGAGCCAGTTGGTACATAATCAATTCCTGCTGGTACAGAAAAACTCAGGTTCAGACTTTTAATGTGTGGTCAGTTCATATAAATAAATATATATAACATGCTTTGTTAATGCAGGGTCGTGGATTTTACCCCTTGACCTCGAAATAAACATTTTCTTACCAGTTTAATACCGTCATTACTCAGCAAGATTATATAAACATTTTACAAAATGGCAACTAACAAAACTTAAACTCAAGCCTTCTGGCAATATGCCACACGGCGACCGAGTGGTTAGCATGTTGGCCACACAGATGATCGGGAAGGCCTGGGTTCAAATCTCCACTTGGACATCTGTGTACTTTGCGTGTTCCGCCCGTGCATGCGTGGGTTTTCTCCGGGTACTCCGGTTTCCTCCCACATTCCAAAAACATGCTAGGTTAATTGGCCACTCCAAATCGTCCATAGGTATGAATGTGAGTGGGAATGGTTGTTTATATCATTGGCTGGTGACCCCGCCTCTCGCACAAATACAGCTGGGATGGGCTCCAGCATACCTGCAACCCTAGTGAGGATTTTGGATGAGTCATTGCTGCTCTCTTGGGGCCACTTCTGGGACGTTTCACCATTGTTACATGTTTTTGCCATTTGTGGATAATGGCTCTCATTCCCAAAGCTTTAGAAATGGCTTTGACCTTTTTCAGACGGAGTTCTCAATATCTGGTGATGCTTTTTTTTGGGTTGTCCCCCACAAGGCCACGGCTGCCGCCTCTCGCCCGAAGACAGCTGGGATAGGCTCCAGCACCCCCGCGACCCTTGTGAGGATAAGCGGTACAAATGGATGGATGGATTTTGGAATTTTTTTTTTTATCTGAAACTTTCAAGTGTAACAAACATGCAAAAAATAAATCAGGAATTGGCAAACACTTTCACAGCACTGTAAAAAGAAAAAAACACGATCTGAGGGAATAGAGAAAACCAAGTAAAAAACTATGTGCTCCACATAATCTCAAAACGTGCAAGTTACTCTACATATGAACATAAAATTGAATCAATTTAATCCGTTCCAAAAAATATCAAAACATGAGTTGACTGAAAAATATTTTATTTTATACAATATGATGACAATAAATAAGGCATTTAAACGCTTTATTAAAAAAAATATAAAAAGTCACTACTGAACACATGGTGGCAGTATGACCACATTGTGTAAAATGGGAACTGAAAGAGTCCCCGAATGGATTTCCTTGATGATCAGGTTTCCCCCCATGTGGCTACATTGTCATTATAGCAAGTGCAATAAAACTGAAAGCGTACAGATGGTGCAGAACTATCCCCACAAGAGATTCTCTTTGTTGCCACTGTCAACATAGTCATCCATGGCGGCCTGCAGAGACGGAGGAAGTTCACAAAGTAAAATGTTGTCAATCCAGTGTAACGTAGCGGCCGCAATGTCATCCCTGTGTCTGTGTTAGATACACAACAGCATAGGCTAAATACGACAACACGGGTTTTTACTCACCTGCATGAGAAGCCTCTCCTTCCTCAGTTTCTTGTAGAACAGAAGAACATCTGGGTCAGCCCGGACCACACGCGGATCAAAGTCCATAACCCTGAGACCTTCCAAGCTGCGAGCCCGAGACAAGGCCACGTATGCTTGGCCGCTCTCAAAAACACGAGCCAAAGAGATTTCCACACAGTCTAATGTCATACCCTGGAGAAATGAAGAAAAGCTCATTAAAAGTGCGTTCACCTTCTCCTCCTCCAACTACCGTTACCAACGACCACTCTACAGTGATCTCATTTCCTGCCAAGGCAGCACGTGTGCAGCTGCTGTGTCTAGCTTTCTCTGGTGGAGATTAAACATTGCCGACACGGTGGTCATGACAAATGAACTCAATTACCCAGAGGTCTCTCCCTCTCTTGTTTGGTCTCCAACCAATTGTTGAGGTCAGGATATTGGAACGTACCATCAAGACAGACAATGATTTGTGATGTGAGAGAGACTGATGAGAAAAAGGCTAAAGGTAGCATCGAACACGTTAATGGCAATGTGTCGCATTTGAAAATCAAACTGCTAAACTGAATGCTTCTTTGTGACGAGCAAGTTAGCTTGTGCAGCATACAGTACAATATGGTAATGGTAATGGTTATGGTAATATTTCATTTGAACATGCATCAGATTACAATTGAATGCATCCCATAATCAGTTCCCAGTTCCACATGTCCAAAAGGAGTAGGAAGAAGCAAAGCTTATTAAATCCTACCCCTCCATCTGGTACTTTTACAATCACTAACTGTTACATTTGTTCACTTCCTGCTTTCCATAAAACAGTTTAAGTTTTTTTTTTTTTTTTTTTTTTTTTTAAATAATGCACCTCGTACTCGGTGATATGAGCATCCAATGCCATAATGTGTACCATAGTGCGTGTCAATATAGTGATATATATAGCACATCATGACTGGTTCAAGACTCTTCATCCTTGGATTTAGCAAACATCAACTGCTTGTATTGTTTCTTGAATTGGCTCATCGTTGTGCATTGTTTGATTTCCTTACTCAATCCATTCCATAGTTTGATTCCACATACTGAAATGCTATGGCTAGCATAACGTAGTCCTAGCATAGAAGTGTTTCAAATGTACTTCTTCCCTGAGATCATATTTCTCCTCTCTTGTAGAGAAGTATTGGATGACATTTTTAGCTCATTGCTTATTTTTAGCCTTATGCATTATTTTAGCTGTTTGAAGATGAACTATATCAGCAAGTTGAAGTATTTGTCATTTTAGAAATAAGGAGTTAGTATGTTCTCTGTAAGCGGCATTATGAATTATCCTTACTGACCTTTTTTGCAGTACATTTAGCGAGTGAAGATTGCTTTTGTAGTTATGATCCCATATTTCCACACAATAAGTAAGATATGGTAGAACCAGAGAGCAATAAAGAGTGTGGAGTGATTTCTGATTGAGAACAAATTTTGCTTTGTTCAATATTGAAATATTTCTGGCCACCTTATGTTGTATATTTGTGATATTTGTATATATATGAGGTTTCCAGCTCATATTTTCATCTATTGTGATCCACAGAAATGTATTTTCGTTCACCCTTTCAATGTCCACACCGTCACCAATAAAAGCCAGTGATAAACAATATGGAGAATCATGGAAAATATGCAGCTACACATGATAACCAGCACACAAAGCGTTATAGTTCTTCCAGAATCTGCACCTATTCAGCTGTATATCTTTGGATTTTGCGCTTTCCACAACAATAATCTGTTTGCATTTATTCCACCCGCCTCCAAGCACGCCCACTCTTCTGTGGTTGGTCACACTGGTCACTCGCTGCCAACAATATAGGAGTTGATGATAAACGGCGATGTATCTTTTTAAAATGTTGGCTTTTAACGTTTAACATTCCCAATCCGATCCGGAAGTAGAGACGAGGCAGTATGACGTTTCTCAAGAAAAGAGCTTTAGCATTTTAGCATTAGGTTTTCTTCAGCATTGCTAACGTCTAATGTGGACCCCAATTGCAATGGGAAACGGCTATTGGCAACCCCGCCCGCTCCCTTTATGCAAGCGCCTTGAGCGCTCCATGACTTACACAAAATAAACACCGTTAGGACATTAATAACATCCTAACACTAATAAATTATTACTTACTGCTTGCTCAGATTACACGACCAATTCATGTTGGAAAGGCGTCGGCTAGTCCAGCTGCGTAGTGGACCATGTTTACAAAACGGTGCAGTGTGAAATACCGTTGACAGATTAAAAAGCATTTGTTTTGCTGGAACTCCTGCCCGAGCCATTGTTAGCAAGTAAACAGAGGAGCAGAGCTTGGAGGAGGGCAGAGACACCACGCCCATATAAGGAAGTGCGCCTCTGTGACATCACAAAGGGTCAGTTTTACCACGCCTTTTGAAACCGAGCGTTTTGAGCCATCCCTAACTTCTTTCAGGGCTCACTTCCAAATGCATAAACCTCATTATCAGAAACTTTGGCATGGTTTGACACGAGAATACAACATTCTAACTACATTTATAGGTCAGAAAAGTGGAAAAAGCATAATAGGTCCTCATTAAGAGACGGACTGGAAAGGCTGTCATAAACCCGCTTAATGGCAGACGTTCTTTGACGTCAACAGAAGGCATTTGCTTCTCTTTCCTGACAGTCGCTGACGTCTTATACGTACACGATTACTGGGAAAGGCTGCATGAGAAATTAAGGGCTGACTTTATGTTTCCTCCAGAGGGCGACCGGAACGTCTGGAACTTTTATGGTCTTATTTCACCTGCCGTGATGGAATTTCTTTGTGCCACTGAGAGAACGGCGAGTGGGTTACACCATCCTGTATGTGGATTTCAATGAGGCCGGAATTGACAGGAAGAAATGACGTTTTTGTCCAAATTTATGCAGAAATATTTCGACCTTGAATCAAAGCGATGAAACATCATGTCCGCTTGGAGACTGCAGCGTGGGTGGAGTTAGATACAGACAAATAATCTGATTGTGTGGCAAACGTAATTAAAAATAGACATGCATCAAGTGGCTGAGGAGAAAGACAACAGAAACCACTCATGTAACCACTCAGACGACGACGAGAGTTGATTCTATCATTTGTGGCGACGTGGTCGCTCACCTGACTCTTGTGGATGGAAATGGCCCAGGCCAGTTTGAGTGGCAACTGCTGTCGGCTCAGGTAGGCTCCGCCCCCGGACTTAAACACCCAGCGTTCAGGCTTCAACACTTCAGTGGCACCACACAGGAAGCGCACGCGTGGGAGTCCTGTGGAAAAAAATCTAAAGTGAGGCAAAATTTTGTCTCTATCGATCTATTCGTCGAATAGGCATGACTAAATACATAGTTAGGACATACCTGGCCATATGTTTGATGATTTTATATATTTCATGAATGGGTCATTTGAAATAGAACATTTATTATTACTTTTTACACCCAAAATGAATGATTTATTCATTAAAGAGTAGAGTACTTGAGATTTGGTTTTTTGCCATGAAGCATAACAGAAGTTACTGCAGCTTAGAGGGTTTTACAAATAGGTTTTCTTTATTATTCTCAAGACGCTACGTCACCCTAATGTCTCCTGGCACCTCCCGGTGGAGGCCTGCCTCAGTCTATGTAAACCCCTGCTTTTTAGATTATGCTAGATGCTATCTGGCTCTGGAGGTAGCAGAGATGAGGATGCGGAGGTTCTCATTGGGAGTGACCAGGATGGATAGGATCAGGAAGGAGTACATCAGAGGGACATTACATGTTAGAGGCCAAACTGAGATGGATCGGACATGTCCAGAGGAGAGATAGTGAATATATTGGTAGAAGGAAGACCAAAGAGGAGGTTTGTGGATGTAGTGAAGGAGGACATGAGGGTAGTTGGTGTGAGAGAAGACCGGGTCGGATGGAGGAGATTGGTTTGCTGTGGCGACCCCTGAAGGGAAAAGCCCAAAGAGAAAGAAGAAGAAGAGTCCTTATTAAATCACCCCCTACTGTCACTTTTACACTCATATTACCCCGTGCAGCAAACGTAAGAGAAAATAAGCCATTATATAATATAAACATAATATAAACTAACATTGGCTTTTTTTTGTATAGTACTTTCTGTGGTGTCTCATCAATGTAACATTATTGACACCTTAGTGACCGGGGTAGAAAACTATCATCATGCCATTGGATGCATCTTCTGAATGCCTTAAGTGTGTATTTTCATCCACACTTCATTTAGAGAATTCATGCTGGAAAATGCTTAATTTTACACACAAGAAAACTAACTTTGTTATAATACATATTGGACTAATAATAGTCTGTATTTAACCATGAAATAAGGATTTAAATTAATACATTTATTAAAAACATGATAGAGTGAAGCGTGAAGGGACGACTATCTCTAGCATAAACTTTAGCCAAAAAAAAGTACTTTATCTAAATCAGGGGTCAGCAACCCGCGGCTCCAGAGCCGCATGTGGCTCTCCAGCCTCTTTGTTGCGGCTCCCTTTGCAATGCTTGAATATTTTTTAGCACCCGTGTGGTGAAAATGCACGTCTTTGTTATGAGTTTACAAAAATCCAACTTTGTGTGAGACCATGAATGCATCCTGACTGAGTTCTGACTGGTGACTGAATGAGCAGACAGGATGCTATCCAGTTCTCTCTGACAGGTTAACATGAAGGGAAATGAGTAATACTTTGAGTTATTTGAGTTATTAATTATTATTAATGAGTTATTTGACGATTCTAAAAAATAAATTAGAGCTCATTTAAAAACAAAAGTTTATCTCCAGTACTAGCAAGAGTACTCCAACTCGTCTTTTTTTTTCCCTCCAATGTTGTTTTAAACATACAACGTTTTGCGGCTCCAGGCTATTTTTCTTTAGTGGGCAAGTGGGTGAAATGGCTCTTTTCATAGTAAAGGTTGCCGACCCCTGATCTAAATGATTTCAGACTTAACAGTAACTCTTCCAAATCCAAGTGCCAATTGAGTTTTCACATTTAAGGATGATGTCCTCCACACAGCTTGCACTAATAATGAAATAAGCCTCGCGCTAACCATGTTTTCCAGGCTCAAACGCCACCACAACCCCTCGGGCTCCATTGACCAGTCCCCGAGTGACATCCAGGTTCTTTGTCAGCATGACCTTGATGACGAAGCAAACAAATCCATGATAACTGCTGTGTCGTCACTGGTGAACAGCGTTACACTGATTATCCCAAAACCACAGTACCTGGGCTCCCACTTTGAGTTGAAGCAGTCTGCTGACGGGGCTGTAGGCGTCTATGGTCCTCACCAAGGCCGGGTCGCTGTCCAGAGCCTCGAATTGTCTCGCTGACCCTGAAGAACAAGCAGAACTTTACTTCACTTCTTGTAAAGTCTTTTCAAGGCAGATGGAGAATGAAAAATAATGCACAGTAGCACCTCAAACGTGGAGAACACCAAAAGTAGTACAATTTGTACTTTTTGAGTCATATAGAGTGGTGTGAAAATGTGTTTGCCAGCTTCCTGATTTATTTTTTGCATGTTTGCAACACTTTTTTTTTTTTTTTTTTTTTAAAAAGCACAGTTCTCAGTGTAACTATTAAGAGAGAAAAAAAAAATCAACCCCTCCCTGGGAAAACATACTGGGATTAATTGAGATCAGTCTGGAAAAGGTTGTAAAGCAGTTCCTAAAGCTTTGGGACTCCAGCAAACCACAGTGAGAGCCATTATCCATAAATGGCAAAAACATGGAACAGTGGTGAACCTTTCCAGGAGTGGCCGGCCAAGCTGAACTTTTTGGAAGGTGTCTGTCCCATTGTATCTGCCGTAAAAGTAATGCCGCATTTCAGAAAAAGATCATATCATCAACAGTAAAATATGGTGGTGGTAGTGTGATGGTCTAAGATTGTTTTGTTGCTTTGGGACCTGGAAGACTTGCTGAGATAAATGGAACCATGAATTGTTTACCAAAAAATCCTGAAAAAGAGAATGTTCGGCCATCTGTTTCCTGAAACCAGGGTTTGGGTTCTGCAGGAGGACAATGATCCAAGACAAAAGCCACATGAAGACTTTGAAGTGGCCTAGTCAAAGTCCTGAGCTGAATCCTATTGAGATGCTGTGGCGTGACCTTAAAAAGGCTTCATGCTGGAAAAGCCTCCAATGTGACTGAATGACAACAATTCTGCAAAGATGCCAAAATTCCCCTACAGCGCTGTAAGAGACTAATTGCAAGTTATTGCCAAACCAGTTAATTGGTCTTGGGGGCAATGACATTTAGGTTTGGAGTGACAAATCTGCAAAACATATAAGAAACCAGGAACATTTACATTTCTCCTAATAATTTTACCAAGAGGGCGGCACGGTGGTCTAGGGGTTAGCGCGCAGACCTCACAGCTAGGAGGACCAGGGTTCGATTCCACCTTCGGCCATCTCTGTGTGGAGTTTGCATGTTCTCCCCGTGCATGCGTGGGTTTTCTGCGGGTACTCCGCTTTCCTCCCACATTCCAAAAACATGCTAGGTTAATTAGCCACTCCAAATTGTCCATAGGTATGAATGTGAGTGTGAATGGTTGTTTGTCTATATGTGCCCTGTGATTGGCTGGCGACCCCGCCTTATGCCCGAAGACAGCTGGGATAGGCTCCAGCACCCCCGCGACCCTCGTGAGGAAAAGCGGTAGAAAATGAATGAATGAATGAATTTTACCAAGTACATGCTAACATAAATAGCATGTAGCTGAAAGCATTTTGCTCATGATTAGCATGAAACTCTGCAAACACCTTAACTCAAGTCAAGTGCCTTCAAAGGGTGAGTAGTTTCACCTGTTGAAATGAGTGCGTCTCAAACACACACACACGTAAAAAGGGTGGTAAAAGTCAAATATACATAAGTATACATAAGTAATGACTGAGCAACCGTAACCAACGGGGTCTGAGACGCGTGCAAGATGACTTGTTTTTGCCCATTTTCACCAGAATCCAAAACAAAACCTTCCAAAGTTGAGAGGAAACGTAGGAAACACTTCAGACCTGGCAGCTGCTGCAGCTTATTGTCGTTGGTGAGCTCCACATCGTTCTTGTGTGTACACAGTCTGGTTGCTACGATACCGTCTCTGTCCACCTGATGGTAGGCACTTTTTATCAGTTTGGCCGTGACCTCTTCTGTTGCCCTGTGTGGAGTTGATCAAGCCATTGCGCGAAGAAATTGTTTCAATATTTAAAGGCTTTAAAAAAAAAAAAAAAGACTGTGATGGAATTGGATTAGAAATTACCTGCCCACCCTCACCGCCTGGAGGAGGGAGATGAACGACTCATCTGTTTGTCGCCGCACCTCCATTAGCTCCATGTTGACCTGGATGACTTTACGCCAACATCTGGCCTAATCAATTTAAAAATAAAAAAAACAGACATTTTATACTTTTACACATCTCAATGATTTATGTGAAACCAATTTCAGTTCCAGTACTGCACATTATTGTTTATAGTACTAATACACATAATTGCATTTGATAGGTTTTTTTAAAACGCTAAAATGAATGACATCATCCTAATGTCGTGATTTAGTGCCCCCTGGCGGTGATATTACAGATTGCAACCACCAGTCACCTCAACCAGTGACAAACAGACTCATGTTTGGTTGCCTTTTCCTGTGCCAATTAATAGGTGACACCCTCCATGTGTCACACAGTGGCTTCTCAAATCCCTCACCACAAAAAAATAATTGGCCCTCAATCGCTTAGCCTTCTTTTCTATCATAAGAAGTGACTGCAAGGAAAAAAAACTAAATGAAAGAATTCACACAGCCCGCAGTGGGGGAAATTAAAGAGCCCACATTACTTATATAAACCCATATGAACCCTTAGCATCTTAATGCTAGCTTGCTAACAATAGCATACTAGCATTTAAAAAAAATGTTGCAGACATTTAGTGCTACCATGCTATTGAATAGTGCTTTGCAATCACTTGCTCTACTTTTTTTGACTGATTCCACCTCGCGGTGATCTAAATACGCTTATATTATTTCTGCATTTCGAGTTTAGCTCGCTGTCTAGCTTAAATGAGCTGCGTTTAACATGGGAGTGAAAATGAAATCATTTGTATTTTGACACATCATACATTACACAAGCAATCATCTACCTGGAAGCAGAACTTGGCCTTCTCCTGCCCCTTCGAGACGGGAGGCAGCTGGAGAAAATCCCCACAGATAACCAACTGGATGCCCCCAAACGGCTCAGTGGACCTCCTCACCGACCTGTGAGCAAAGAGGAAATCTTCAACGGGGTTCTACAATAAGAATACAAGGACAGGTGCTGTTGTTGGTTTAGATCAGAGGTAGGGAACCTATGGCTCGGGAGCCAGGTAGGGCTCTTTTGATGACTGTATCTGGCTCTCAAGCATTTCTTACCACAATAAAAATGTATTTTTGCTAACATTTTAAAGTAAACCATCACAGAAATGACTGTTAAAAATAATATTCAAAATCAACAACTTTCTTATGCATTTTAATTCGTCCATCTATTTTCTACTGCAATACGGCCGACCATATCTATCTTTCCTGATGATATTTTCCAGGTCAAACACCAAAACTTGATTATTACTGGGTAATGCTGTAGTCTACCTCGGTCATTGAGATGTCAAAAAAACATGTAAATGTAAACTTTCCTCCTTTAGTCAAATAGCTAAAGCTGCAAAACCAAGCCTTCTGGTGAAGATGGCCAAAAGAATGAAATATACTGAATACGGTTCAAAACTATGCAGCAGCATAAGTTGCATTAATGGCAACAAGTATTTGATTTATTATTAGACACTGCGCTGCTCACGAAAGTGTGCTGGCCACACCCCATTGGCGTGGGGTAGTGTGCCTGGTCTACGTAATTAGAGCCCATTATATCTAAAACTGTTGGTCTTACATAAAAATGCACACATTTTATTGCATTCAATGTTTAAAAAAATGTATATGGCTCTCACAGATACACGTTTTAAAATATCTGGCCTTCATGGCTCTCTTAGCCAAAAAGGTTCCCGACCCCTGGTTTAGTTCCAAAGATCTCACCTGGCCACGGATTCCAGCTTGTCAAAGAATGTAGCATCCACCATGGAGATCTCATCAATGATGAGGTGTCGACAGCCGGTCCAGTGCTGCAGCACCCCGGGCCTCTGGGCCAGCTCGATACACTGTTCCAATGGGGCGGAGCCTGAGCCAATACCTGGATGTGCATGTTACGGGATTTCAGCAAATCAGCGATGCTGCTTGAAATCGGAATTTTTACATCATTTTCACCGCGTTTTATTTTGCCAGAGCCTGACTGACCTGCAAAGCTGTGTAGCGTTGTTCCTCCAATGTGACATGCAGCCACTCCCGTGCTGGCAGTAGCAAAGGTGCTCTTTGGAGGGAGCGACCCAATTATTCTCTTCAGTAAGAAGGACTTCCCAGTCCCTGAAAGCATAAGGGAATTTATTTACCACAGGCAAAGACTGACGCATCTACTAGATGGTGGCGTGTTTTCGCCGTATTTTCCAGACTATGAGCCACACCTTTTCACTCACACACCAGTAACCCACTCTAAAATGGTGTGTTAAAGACTGGGCAAGTTGACCGATTTAATATTGAATAGATGATCACAAAAAGATGATCACAACACTGCCTTTGATTTTGTGTTAGAATATGTTTACAAATTATAATTTGCATTTGTTTTTTTCTTACATTCATATTTTTAAAGCTGTAATATTGTGAGAAACAAAACACTGAAAATTAACTTAAAAGTTATAATATTAAGATAATCAATTCAAAATAGTATGGGAATAAAATCATGATTACAAGAAGTTGAAATACAAAAATAGCAGAAATGGACAAAAAAAACTGATGTACTTTTACAAGAATAAAGTCAAAAAAGTTGCATTCTAACAAGAACAAAAATCTCACTTTCACAAGAATAAACCAGTAAAATTATAAATAAAAACAACATCCTTTTAGCAGCAGTTGATTTTTTTTTTAAAGTCATGATATGAAAAAACAAAACAAAATAAAGTTGTAGTCTTTGGAAAATTTGGTTGGGGGAAAAGTTATTATGGAAATAAAGTTATAAAATTACGAAAATACAATTTAAATACAATTATTCAAAAAGAATGTGCAAATACTTGGTAATGGGAAAAAAGGTTCATGGAACTAACACTTTTCCACCTATATCAAAACTGAGATGCATTTTTTTCTGAAATATATGCCACTTCCTATCATATAGTATACATGTGTTGGTTTACATGATCTCAAAGTTTCATTTTTCAGTATGCGTGGAAAAAGTTTGGCCACAGCTGGCCACTCAGCACTCTGATCTCCGCATAGCAAGAACCAGCCAGGAGTCTTCCCAAAACAATCAAGGCATTTCTGTTTCTCTAAATACTGCAATATGCGGAAAATGAATTAAAAAAATAAAAAGCGGAAAACAAATGCTAGCTGATTGATATCTACTGATATCATCACACCTGCACTGCCTGTGAAGAAGACGTTCTTTCCCCTCAGCACAGCACCGAGGACGGCAGCCTGTCCTTTGTTCAGCTTCCGTGACGGTAGAGACAGAATGGGCTTCTTGCTGGGGTTGGCTTTCACCTGAAATAACAACATGTGCATATTCCGGTTCAACCCTTTGGAAATACACAATAGCAATACTAGCACTAGCAATAGCGCTTTGCATGCTGTCCATTCATTCATTTGTGTTTCACGCGTTCCTTTCCTCCATATCAACACAGTCCTCAAACTAAGTTCTAAAAGGACCCAAAATGTACTCACGGGGCTGAAGTCACAGACCCCCCTTGATCTTTTGACCTGCTGTCCACTTCCTGCTGCCGTATTCCTATTAGTGCGGTCTGAAAGGCCTTTGGGAGGACCATTCCAGGTGCTTCTGAGCTCATTGACCTTCTGGAGGTCTTTTTGCTGCAGGGGGCTGATGGCCTCAAAGCTGCGTGGCAGCCCCGCTTTGAGCTTCTCTCGGTGGCTCAGAGGTTTGTTCCCCATCCTGGCCTGGTGTTTGATGCCCAGAGTTCTCAGGAAGAGGCCGAGTTGGTCGGGAGGGCAGTTGGAGATGAGCACCTGGATGTTCTCAGGGAGCAGTTGGACGGTGCACTTCCCATCACGGGCAAATTTGGTGAAAAGTTTGAAGTCTTTCAGGGGATAATTTTGCGGCACTTTTCCGTCGTGGATGCGAAGGATGATTTCCTGGAACTCATTTCTTCCCAGGACAACAGTTGCTTTGCGGATGACCTGCCTCCGGGTGGCTTGTCCTGACGCATTTAGGTGCTCGGTTGTTACACAACACTGCAATTGGGCACTGCTATCCTCAGGTCCAGACATTGGAGCCACTTTCCTACAAGTCATGAAGCCATATAAATACACAAATTAATCACAGCTTGGTCACAAAAGCTGACAACAACAAACATCCCGAGTTCACTTATTCCTGCGTAAATGCAACAACAACAAAAAAACACTAAATGATCGAAATGCGTGCATCGTGGTTGATTAAAACCATATTTATATCTACCTGCAAGGTTTCAGCTTTTGCTCCTCTCAGCGAATCTAACGAAAACGCCGATTTCAAATTGTCAGCGTGCGTGAATTGAGCCAATCACGTAAGGATATTCCTGGCCAATCCGGGTAAGGAGATTTAACAACGCAGCCAATGGGAAAGCGCGCAGAGGAACCATGTGATTTTGTCGAACCAATACAAAGCGCGCACGTTCATTACGTCACTATACGTCCGTATTTCCGGAAATGGCTACAAAGCGTATTTGTTGGGCTATTGAAGTGTAAACGTTATGTGCATGCCAATAATGGTGAAGGAAATATAAACACATATATGTACAATACGTTTGACTGTTATATACACGAGTTATTTAAACTTAAAGAGACGTGCCTTTTGAGTAAATATTACAGTAAATATGACAGTAGATATTACAGTTTAGTAGGCAAGACTGACATCGATCGACAACGATAGCAGCTTTTAGCAAGCAAATCCGTACTTTGTTTTCATAAACACCAGTGCTCTCATATAAACAAATCAGCCAAACCAACAGATACCGGCACACAATCAACATGTTTCAACGGTGCATCTAATATTTGTTGTTTTAGGGATGTCGAAGCTCAGGTCTAATAATATTCCTTTGAGGAAAACTACAACATCTGAGCTGCAATTTCAGTTGTTAGTTGTGCCAACGGCCGATAGTACATTTACAGTAAACACTACGTTGACACCGTGCGCTTGAACCCGATACATCACCTCACGTTTCTACCTCCAAAGCACACATTTAATACTCTGTGCTCCAAATAAATTCACATGAACCGACATTAACAATCGTTTCCCAGCGTTATGGTGTGGAAATGGGAAATGACATCCAATTAGTTTCACAGTAGGCACTGTTTACAAATTGAAAGCTCAACACATTGTGTTGTATTAAAATGATGTTGAGCGCGCATAGTGTTGATTTTAGTCAGCAGTAGCATGCATTAGAACGCTTTTTCATTACTTCTGAGTGTGTGGGCCGGCCTTTTATTTCCTCAAAGGCTTCAAAGGAACACTATTTGCAAATTTCACTTCATTTTTTTCCACTCGAAACATGAGCGTGTAATACAAACTTATTAGGGAGCTTCTCTTCTTTCAGTCTGAACATTGTATCTACGTACGTGATACGTGATAAGTGGCAGCAGCACCTTAAAATCCCAATAATGAGTCACAAGCTGATGGCTTGGAGCTGACAGCATCCTTTTTTTAAAAAACAGTACTGGAGCTCCAGACAGAATTAGGTTACCTTACTCGTCTGTCAAACTAAAGGGCACATCTGCCTAACCTTCCACTTAACTATCAACCCCACCACACACACACACACACACACACACACACACACACACACTGACAGTGACAAAAACGCTGCAGCGGAATCAGGACCTCCTCCTGGTCCAGTAGCTAATTATCTGTATCTCTCAAGCCAGGTGTCCATGACCGGAGAGCACAGCAGACTACATGTATGCTGAGAAGAAGAAAAAAACACAGAATGTATGATTTAGTCAGAAGAAGAGCCAGGATAAGTTGTTCCCTCTTTTGTTCGCTGCAAGGTATATCTTCTCAAACGCAATTGAACTTTTATGAAACACGGAGCTCCCCTTAAGCCACAAAGCTCTATTTCCTGTGTTTGCTCGGCGTGAGAGGCGTCTGGATGCATGCGGCTGTTAGCAGATCGAGAACTCTGTGATTGTTTCAGCTTTCTTTGCTTCAATGAATGCCGCTTTTGCATTTTCCCATTTCTTGTATCTAATGTTTGTAATTGAAATGCTAATTCATATGCTAAATCAAGCTCCAAGAAGAATGAAACAAGTGACGTTAGATTTCCAAATTGGTGTTGCATGACTGAAGTATATTTGCATATTTACCTCATTGGCGCTCAGTCTCCATAGTACAATTTGTGTGCACGCACGGAATGCAGTCAAATGAGGCTGTTTGGAAATAGTACCCAGAAGATGGTGGAATGTGATCAGAAATATCAGCTCGTAGTTTCAAAGTCTAATAATAAAAGGTGGTATGAGTCACGTATTCAAATATGACTTCAAAGTAAGGAGTGTCATTCATTAACACGGTTGTCAGTTTATACGTACATGCACTTACTCGTTATCTTTACTAGAATCCATTTTCTATTCTGCTGATCCCCTTAGAATGGTGGGCGTATGAGCCTGCCGCACGTCAACGTCTGCAATGTATAACACGCTGTATAGGTCAGGGGTGCTCATTAAGTCGATCGCGATCTACCGGTCGATCGCGGAGGTGGTACTGGTCGATCGCTGGTCGATCGCGGCGTGACATTAAAAAAATATCATCCCAGCATCAATGCCGTCACTTGATTGACATACAGGGCAGCCATTCAGATGACAACTGAATGTTGCCCTTCGGGCGACCAATCAAATCAAACAACGTCTCTAAGTGCAGCAGAACTTACCATGTCAGCCTATCATCCATCCCCGTTACTTGATTGACATACAGGACAACCAGTCAGATGACAACTGAATTTTGACCTTTAGGTCACCGCTCATGCGTAAACAACGATGCAAAGTGCTAAGCTAGTCGGCGAATTGCGAGATTTTAAGCCCTCGCTAAAGTTTATGGTCACTAAAATGAGTGAAGCAGCTGGACCAAGTAAAAAGGCAAAAACTGGACCAAGTAAAAAGGCAAAAAACATATCACTTCCATACGGATATGGAATATTATACGGATATTATGATACGGATATTATCCATGACTGATAAACATTTGGAAGTGTGCTTGAGGCTGGCTATCAGCAGCTACTGTCCGGACTATGCATCCCTGGCTGGTTCAATTCAGTGCAAGTCATCAAAGTAAACTCAGGTAATTACAAAAAATGTTAATAGTTAATTATGTGTGTTTTGCAATATTGGCTCATTTGGTTATGTAAGGTACATCAACATACATTGTACGTACAAATAATCCTCAATACATTTGAAAATAAATAGATGTTTTGCATTTTTGTAGTGGGTAGATCATTTTGACTCGGTCATTTTAAAAGTAGCTCGCATGCTGAAAAAGTGTGAGCACCCCTGGTTTAGGTCATACGCTTCCCAGCTCTGTGAAGAACCAAGGTTGTTTGAAACAGTGCTGTGCGCACGTAATGACAGTGAGTCAGAGACAGTTATTAAGTCTTTCTAAGGTGTGGGAGGATGGAAAAGCCTTCAGACAACATCGGTGAAAAGGCAAGCTTTTCCGATTCCGGAGACAAGGTTGACACTTATTTTGTAGATTTTGTCGATTTTTGAAAAGCAGCAAAGTGGCATTTACATGTACAGATACTCTCTTCAAACATGTCCTTGATTAGCGTGTCAGTGAGATGAACAGGTTCATGCAGCACTTACATGAGTGGTGTCCAAACCCTTTTCCACTGTGGGCTGCCTACAGAAAAAAATGAAGGATGCAGGCACCACCTTTCTACGTTAAAGCCAATTCAATGTCCATCAATAGCTATCTGAAAAAAATATTGTCATCTTATCTTTTGTGTTATAGGAGATGGTTACTAAAGAGAACCTATTATGTTCATTTCGGTACTTTGTATTGAGTTATGGACTCCTATAGAGCAGCTACACACAATAACCCGCACCGAAAGCTTTCTAGATCTTCTAGAATCTGCACCTATTCCAGCTGTATTTCTTTGGATTGGATTTCCAAACGCCCACTCCACTGTGATTGGTCCCACTCACTCCCATAATGAGATGGTGACTTTTCACAGGGTACTGTGACATCACAGTGACAAAACGAGCATTCAGAGGCATCCCGAACATCTTTAAAGGCTCACTTCCAAAAGCTTCCACTTCAGCTTCGTTTAACACAAAAATACAACATTTTAACGACATTTATAGGTCAGAAAAGTGGAAAAAGCATAATAGGTCCGTCCCCTTTAATGGAATGTCAAATAATATATCTTATTAACAGTAATTCATCACAATTTCAGAACATGGACATAAGAATAAAAAATGAGCGCACTTGTTTGTATCTTAATGTTCATTCATTCATTCATTCATTTTCTACCGCTTATCCTCACGAGGGTCGCGGGGGTGCTGGAGCCTATCCCAGCTGTCTTTGGGCGAGAGGCGGGGTACACCCTGGACTGGTGGCCAGCCAATCACAGGGCACATATAGACAAACAACCATTCACACTCACATTCATACCTATGGACAATTTGGAGTGGCTAATTAACCTAGCATGTTTTTGGAATGTGGGAGGAAACCGGAGTACCCGGAGAAAACCCACGCACGTCTCCTAGCCACACGACCGCCGTGCAGCCCCGTCTCGATGTCATATTTGCAAAATTTTAGAGATGCTAAATGTTTTCACTGCATGAATATTTCACTACTCAACCCTTAGAGGGAACACTAATGTATTCTGAATTGAAAGTGGAGCAAAAAGAAAAATGTGTGTATTATAGTAGAAAAAGGAAGGCTCACAAAATCATGAATCCTGTTCTCCAAGGTACATTTTAGGATATGAAATACTGTGTTATCAGAATTTCAGATGTGGCAGCTGGTGCACCATGCTTTCTGAGGATGTCTGCTTCACAGCCAGGTAGTTCTGACTTTGAATCTCAGAAGTGTGGAGTTTGCATGTGTTTATTCCTCCAACATTACTAAAACATCAATGTTTGGTTCATTGTCAATAGGTGAGAGTGATGTCTCCATCCACTGATCTGATTGTTTAAAACAGTCTTGCTGATATGATCCAATCCGATACCAATACTTAAAAAAAAAAAATCAAAACTTTTATACAAACTTGAATTTGTGGTATTGGTAATGATTTTATTTCATTTGAACATGCATCAGATTACAATTGAGTGCATCCCATAATCAGTTCCCAGTTCCACATGTCCAAAAGGAGTAGGAAGAAGCAAAGCTTATTAAATCCTACCCCTCCATCTGGTACTTTTACAATCACTAACTGTTACATTTGTTCACTTCCTGCTTTCCTAATATAGTTTTTATTTTGTTTTTTGTTTTTATTTTTGTCACATACCGAATTGCATAGAGAAGTATTGGATGACATTTTTAGCTAATTGCTTATTTTTAGCCTTATGCATTATTTTAGCTGTTTGAAGATGAACTATATCAGCAAGTTGAAGTATTTGTCATTTTACAAATAAGGAGTTAGTATGTTCTCTGTAGGCGGCATTATGAATTATCCTTACTGACCTTTTTTGCAGTACATTTAGCGAGTGAAGATTGCTTTTATTAGTTATGATCCCATATTTCCACACAATAAGTAAGATATGGTAGAACCAGAGAGCAATAAAGAGTGTGGAGTGATTTCTGATTGAGAACAAATGTATTGAATAATGTATTGGTATTGAATATGTTTATGAAACTAGCTCTTCAAAGTATTCAAAATAATGCAACCAAAGTATTTCCTTTTTTTTAATAATTACAAAGCATAGCCAACATTATTGTTTGGCTTTTGCAATCTCTTTGAGTCAGGTCCCTAATCCAATGAGATCCAATAAAAGTCCGACCAATAAAAGGCCACACTGGAAAAAATAGGCATGCAAACTATTTTTGGGGTAGGACTAATTTTGACACGTTGTGATTTAAAATATATGATTTTTTATTTAAAACAAGCTTTCTTCAACGGAAGCGTCATTTATTGATGGTCCCTAGTATAAACAACCAGCAGTTGATTCCCTGCAAGCTACCAGCACAACTGACACAGCAGTCAGGCCACAGTGAGGGGGAACTACCGCTGTAGCTACAGAGCTGAATATCCGATGGGAATCTAACTTCACCATGGCACACATCAGGGGCGGCCTTACCAATAGGTAAACACAGGCAATCGCCCGGGGCCCCTGGTGGAATGCTGTTTAAAAGTCATAGAAAAGAAAAACATTCAACATGTGCTTACTCATGTGGAGCTTCTTCTTCTTGAGATCCTCGGCTGTGTTGCAGCAAGCCATTCCAGCGTCTCGTCGTCCAGGTCGATGAAGCCCAGGTCGCTCTTTGGTGGCTGGTATTTGGGGCAGCTGTTCAAGACATGGTCAGCAGTCTTAGGGGGTGCCCACATCCCCCCGCAGGCGGTGGAGCTTGCATCAAGTGAGCATCATTTTTTTTCAACTGCGTCCCTCTTCATGATGTAGTTAATAGCCCTGCTCTTAAAACAATGGCCAAAAAACATGATTAAATTAGTGACGAGCACAAAGTTTCACAATAAACTGTCAGACACGACACCGACAGTGTTATTTCCGATGTTCCCAGGAGTTAATTAGCTGCCCTGTGGCATCTCCACATCTCTGCCGACTCACTTTGCTGAACAAAGAAAAATACTTTTAATTAGGCATTCCAATTAGGAAGTAGTTTCATATTCCACCGAAGTCTGTGCACCAAACCCATGCACCGTATCTGTGGGAGGATACTGCAATTAATGATATGCTTGTTAATTTCATTAAAATAAAGTCATTTATGGATGTAGTGTCAACACTAAAGGAGCAGGATATTACTTATCGGCAGAAATAATACTTTGCTACAATACAAGTAGTCAGTGTGCAGCCTCTATGATATATACCAGGGGTGGGCAAACTTTTTGACTCATGGGCCGCATTGAGTTAACAAAATTGTGCGGGGGGCCAGAACATATATTTAACACACATGATTTTACGCTTATAATTTTAATAATTTTTATAATTTTTATAATTTTTATAATTTTTATAATTTTTATAATTTTTATAATTTTTATAATTTTTATAATTTTTATAATTTTTATAATTTTTTTATAATTTGAATAATTTGAATAATTTGAATATTTTTTTAAATATTTCTTAAATATTTTTAAATTATTTTAAATAATTTTAATAATTTTTAATAATTTTTAATAGTTTTTAATAATTTTTAATAGTTTTAAATAATTTTTTAATAATTTTTTTTTTTTAATAATTTTTAATAATTTTACGCCTTGAATTATTTGTCTAAATTTAATTGTCATACTATCAGCTATATGTTCTTGTTTCCTTTTTTTCAGGAGCACTTTAAACATCAGACCACATCAAACTACGATTTATTTATTTATTTTTTTTACTGAATAAGACATCCGACTTGAAAGTCATGTTGCCAGCTGGTATGTTAAAAGTTGAAATACTTAAAAGCAACTGGCGGGCCGGATTCAAATGTTTGGTGGGCTGCATGTGGCCCCTGGGCCGTAGTTTGCCCACCCCTGATATATACTGTTAGCTAGTGTGTTGAGTGATTTTGAGGGGACAGTAAATGTACGCTGTTCCACAAGCTGTATGCCGACTACTTAGTACACATAGTACCTATGTAGTCACCCCCCCTTCCCACAAAGCAGCCTCAACCGTTACTGTATATGGTGCTCGTCCTCACTAGGGTCGCGGTGGTATGCTGGAGCCTATCCAGCACCCTGGACTGGTGGCCAGCCAATCACAGGGCACATACAGACAAACAACCATTCACACTCACATTCATACCTATGGACAATTTGGAGTGGCTAATTAACCTAGCATGTTTTTGGAATGTGGGAGGAAACCGGAGTACCCGGAGAAAACCCACGCATGCACGGGGAGAACATGCAAACTCCACACAGAGATGGCCGAGGGTGGGATTGAACCCTGGTCTCCTAGCTGTGAGGTGTGCGTGCTAACCACTCGACCACCGTGCAGCCTAAATTCACACATTTAGAAAAAAATAATAAAGTGCATTTTAACTCCGTTACACATCATGCAAACAATTTTCACACCACTGTACTTTATATGAACTGTTTTCAGATTTGACCAAATCGGAAGTGGACCAGTATCTCGGAATACATTGTCTTCCACTTTAATCTAATGCTAATTACCTCGGACAGAAATTCCGACAGCATCAGCTTCTTTGGAAAATGTCTTTCCAACGCTTGGAATACTGGAGTAACATTTGAAGTAGAGTATTCCGGTTAGGCCCACATGCCACCCAAACTGCTTTACCAACAAGCTCATCACTGATAGTGTCAATTATGTTTTTGGAATGTGGGAGGAAACCGGAGTACCCGGAGAAAAGCCACGCATGCACGGGGAGAACATGCAAACTCCACACAGAAATCAAGAATCGATCCCGAGATGGGAATCTTCCTGATCTCCTGACTGTGTGGCCTACATGCTAACCACTCGTCCACCGTGAGGCCCCCTGGTTTAAATCCATGAATTCCTTGTTGCTTAATGTCGTTTTCTCGCATGTATTTTTGTAGTAGGAGGATGCTTTGTGATATGAAACCTCAAACTGTTATTGTTGAACATTCTGAGAGTCATTAGCCTGCAGGAAAAAAAAAAAAGTACGGCATTTTTACCTCCTACATGTGTACACACTCTCTCGCTTTAACATCCTGTTTAAGAGCCTGCGACCTTGCTCCATGGTGGTCATCAGCACTGACCTCCCACACACTCCCACTGTCTTCATAATTGAACCCTTGGTTCTTGGTGGGTCTTGTCTTGCACCCTTTTCATTAGAGCGGGTGAAACATGATGTGTCTTTTCCACCTACTCATCTTTATGAAGTGTGATCCTATATGCATCCCACCCTTCTTAGATGGTATTAATCCATCTGCTCTCATTGATCCTGTCAGCAGCAATCCAGCATATAATCTGATTTCTTTCTCTCTGGCTTCAGCCAATTTGGATTCCGTGTAACTAATCCCTGAAGGTTTTCACAAGAGATGGTTCAATATGGCTGACTAATATTATTTGGGGATTCCACCACAGGAAAGAGGAGACGACTTTGTGACATTAATAACACACATGCTGAAATAAAATGCAGCTGACTAAGACACAGCGACAGGTTTACTATCAAGTGGGTGTGAATTATCCTCAGTCCGCTGTAATTAGAAGCATTTGGAGTAGCCCACAACCCCCACACATGCCTTTCTGGTAAATTAACCCTGAGTCTCATATAGTTGCTGGGTGCATGGGTCACAAAAGCAAATAAACGTGAGGGTCTTTAATTGGCTGAACATTGGCATCAACAACTCTGGCGGATGTAGTCTTTATTACCTCCACAAGAGGGCTGTAACTGTAACACGGCACTAACTCTGCTGTTGGTTACATTCAACTTGTTAGCGCAATTAATGCCGTCTGAGGAGATTACTCCTTAGTGCTGTTGTTTCTGTTGCTGCTGTGTTGTGCAATATCTTTGTCAATAAAATATCATACCGTCAAATACAATTTCTTTTACACTTTCTCATGTACTCCACATCATTATTAATGTGAAAGAAATTAAGTTATTATATTCACATTTCAGAAATAACTATTAAATTTCGCCTGCTTCCAAATAACAATTTACTGCCTTCTAAATATGTTTTTTAACATTATTAGAGCCCTCTAGACATGAACTAACAACCCTATAGTAATGTTTACACTCGTATTATCCAATAAAGTAGACATAATAAGAGTAAATAAGTCATTTAAGACATAATAAGACTTGTGCTTGTTTTTTGTTGCTATAAATGTGTTATGTGTTCCTTACAAGTGCTGGACGGTCTGGGGTTCAGAGTTGGGTTTTAGATTGCAGCCACAACAGTAGCCCGTGCTTTTAGTAGGGATTTTTAATTGGGATTATTGTGCCTGTTGTGAGATACTGTCATTTAAACCTACAATAAAAGCCTACTGTTCCGTGTCACACCAAAGATGCATCTTCTGAATACTTAATAGTTATATTTTTGTTTGAAAATGCTTCAATATGCATATATTTTGGAAAAACTGTGATAAAGTGAAGCCACAAAATTATTAAGATCTTAACGTTAAACCAGGGGTCTCGAACTCAATTTACCTGGGGGCCACCGGAGCCAGGTTCTGGGCATCAGGTTTTCAAAAAAAAAACAAAAAAACGCATTTATTAAAAACTGGGAAAAAAAATCAATAAAAAAACTATCTTCAATGCTTTTGCTTCTTCTATACCCTACACTTTTTCAGTACTTTGGTTCCGGTTTTCCACACCAAAATATCTGATAAAACATTCCACTGTTCTCAAATATCTTCATTTTTATTTTTCTATACACAAAATAAGATTAAAAACATAAATAAACAAATTAAGAATAAAGACAATCAATCAATCAATCAGTAATAAATAAGTAAAATAATAATAAAACAGCAAATAAGAAAAACGTAAGAAACCACATACAGTTGGTAGAGAAATATTTTTTTTCAGATTCAAATGTACAGTATTAACAGTTATTTAACCTTTAACATGAACATTAATGGAACTTAATAATTGGACCCAATTAGCAAGTTAGCATGGTACTCAGTTCCATCTGGGAGCAGCGTGGTAACTTTAACAACATGTTTGATGAGATGCTTTATCTTGACGTGGATTTTCCCTTTTATTCCAAATCATTTCCTGCATTTATTTGTACCCAGCGTCATAAGCCTTTAGCTTCATTGCTAATCCAAAGCAAAACAGGGCGGGGTAACAGGGTAGGGTAACAGTATGGGCGGGGCAAAAAACATGTTAATTATGTCCGGTGTGCACACAGTTTTAAGCTGTCAACATTAAACTTTGGTATCAAGGTGGGGGCCTCAAACTAGCGTCTCGTGGGCCGCATTTGGCCCGCGGGCCGCGAGTTTGAGACCCCTGCGTTAAACGGTCATTCAATTGTTTAGCACATTTCCACCTCACTCAAAAAGCTTTGACACTGTTAGCACATTGATGACGCAGTATCAGGGGCAACTGGGGGTTGTAGTATTTTGCCCTTCGGGTTGGGAGACGACCACTCTAACCACTCTAACCACTCTAACCACTCTAACCACTCTAACCACTTTAACCACTCTAACCACTCTAACCACTCTAACCACTCTAACCACTCTAACCACTTTAACCACTCTAACCACTCTAACCACTTTAACCACTCTAACCACTCTAACCACTTTAACCACTCTAACCACTCTAACCACTCTAACCACTCTAACCACTTTAACCACTCTAACCACTCTAACCACTCTAACCACTTTAACCACTCTAACCACTCTAACCACTCTAACCACTCTAACCACTTTAACCACTCTAACCACTCTAACCACTCTAACCACTCTAACCACTCTAACCACTTTAACCACTCTAACCACTCTAACCACTCTAACCACTCTAACCACTTTAACCACTCTAACCACTCTAACCACTCTAACCACTCTAACCACTCTAACCACTCTAACCACTTTAACCACTCTAACCACTTTAACCACTCTAACCACTCTAACCACTCTAACCACTCTAACCACTCTAACCACTTTAACCACTCTAACCACTCTAACCACTCTAACCACTTTAACCACTCTAACCACTCTAACCACTCTAACCACTCTAACCACTCTAACCACTCTAACCACCTGAGCCATATGAGGCTTGAAACACGGTGAATATAATAACTAGTATTCTCAAGCTTGGTGTGTAATGACATACTATTGTTTTGTGTCAGTGGCTCATTTAGTTCAGCTTTAAAATGATTTACATGTTTAATATCCTGCAGCTGCATGGCAGACGACTGTAACGACGCAGTATAAAGGGTAATATTCTCTGATTAATACTGACACCTAATGACACGTAGAGTATGTCATGTAGAATAAACCGCATTGCAACCACAATATTTCGCTTATTTGTTACGTTTACTAAGACACGAGAACAACACGACAACATGTCTTCTTTGAACTATTTCAGATGGAGTGAAATTGGTTGGAAAATAAAGGCTGCAAAGAGGAGAGGAAAAGATAAACAAAGAAATAAGATAGAAGAGGGGAGAGAGTAAATGAGCCTGGACTCCCTGAGGTAATGAGCTTGGCAGACTGCAGCAGAAGGAGCGAGCATGATTGGAACATCTTCTTGGTGGAAAAGCAGCGATAAAACCGAAAAAGGATGACATCACTACCCACGTCATGGGCTGTGTAATGACGTAGGAGTTCTTCAGCGTCACCGTCAAATATGGAGTCATGGCACACATCTAATCCAATCTCTTAGATCATACTCTCAGTGCTTTAGGCAAGGGTGCACATTATGTCACAATGAAAACATACTTCTAAGTTCTAAGCCAATCGCAGTACCTTTAAACCAGGGGTGCTCACACTTTTTCAGCATGCGAGCTACTTTTAAAATGACCGAGTCAAAATGATCTACCCACTACAAAAATGCAAAACATCTATTTATTTTCAAATGTATTGAGGATTATTTGTACGTACAATGTATGTTGATGTACCTTACATAACCAAATGAGCCAATATTGCAAAACACACATAATTAACTATTAACATTTTTTGTAATTACCTGAGTTTACTTTGATGACTTGCACTGAATTGAACCAGCCAGGGATGCATAGTCCGGACAGTAGCTGCTGATAGCCAGCCTCAAGCACACTTCCAAATGTTTATCAGTCATGGATAATATCCGTATCACAATATCCGTATAATATTCCATATCCGTATGGAAGTGATATGTTTTTTGACTTTTTACTTGGTCCAGTTTTTGCCTTTTTACTTGGTCCAGTTTTTGCCTTTTTACTTGGTCCAGCTCCTTCACTCATTTTAGTGACCATAAACTTTAGCGAGGGCTTAAAATCTCGCAATTCGCCGACTAGCTTAGCACTTTGCATCGTTGTTTACGCATGAGCGGTGACCTACAGGTCAAAATTCAGTTGTCATCTGACTGGTTGTCCTGTATGTCAATCAAGTAACGGGGATGGATGATAGGCTGACATCGTAAGTTCTGCTGCACTTAGAGACGTTGTTTGATTTGATTGGTCGCCCGAAGGGCAACATTCAGTTGTCATCTGAATGGCTGCCCTGTATATCAATCAAGTGACGGCATTGATGCTGGGATGATATTTTTTTAATGTCACGCCGCGATCGACCAGCGATCGACCAGTACCACCTCCGCGATCGACTGGTAGATCGCGATCGACTTAATGAGCACCCCTGCTTTAAGCTGACAGCGAGAAACGTATCTTCACACACTACGCTACAATATTTGACCTATTTACTGCACGTTTGCCATTACTTCATTATACACGATGTCCACTGAGCCCCACACGGATTTAATTGCCTCATAAAAGTGTGCCTTCGGTTAACTGAATAGAATTAGAATCAATAGAATACACTGACATGGAACTAGCTGTACAAGCACCTACTAAGATGCCCTAATTGACACTTTGTATTCATCGTTTGATTACAAGGCCGAGCCTGCTGTGTGAATTAAGAAGGATTTTGTGTGACCAGTCGTGTATTGTATTAAGAAAACGTATGTTTAACATCTTTATTAGTTATATCTATTTCAGTTTGTATCCATTCAGTGGTGTGCTTAGCAGAATCTTTGTACATGTTTGTAGCAAGCAATGTTCAAAAAGTGGTGTACTTCTCATGCAATGTTGTTGGATTTCTTTATAGTTGCTCCTGAATCCTCGTGACTTGTGTCTGTATTGTAGATGTCACATGACATCAAGAAATGATGACATCGGAGAAATGACGTCATGTCATGCAGAAAACTGCGTCCAATCAGGAGGTAGCGCATTTTGCAAATAGAAGTTAATATGACACATTGTGAAGTCTGATGCAGTGATCATTTTTTAAAGTGAGAAAATAATGCAATCTACAAATTGAATTTCTACTACGTTATACAGCCTACCGCACTCATGTGTATATGAGACAAAGAGACTGAATGACTGACAAAAGGGCTCACTTGGGTCATGCCAATGTTCTATGGAACAAGCGCACCAAGGTGCGGAAACCCATGCCCAGAGTGAACTCTCTTCCTGTCTACTTGGAGGCAGGAGATGAGGAAACACATGATTATGTTAATATAAAAAACCTGGTGAAAATGTACAACCGAGAGTTGTGTACGAGGACCTTTTAAGGCAGTAGAAGGCCTGGAGAAAGGTGCCATTGACTGTATCTACCCTCTACAACAGGGGTGCTCATTAAGTCGATCGCGAGCTACCGGTCGATCGCGGAGGTGGTACTGGTCGATCGCTGGTCGATCGCGGCGTGACATTAAAAAAATATCATCCCAGCATCAATGCCGTCACTTGATTGACATACAGGGCAGCCATTCAGATGACAACTGAATGTTGCCCTTCGGGCGACCAATCAAATCAAACAACGTCTCTAAGTGCAGCAGAACTTACGATGTCAGCCTATCATCCATCCCCGTTACTTGATTGACATACAGGACAACCAATCAGATGACAACTGAATTTTGACCTTTAGGTCACCGCTCATGCGTAAACAACGATGCAAAGTGCTAAGCTAGTCGGCGAATTGCGAGATTTTAAAGCCCTCGCTAAAGTTTATGGTCACTAAAATGAGTGAAGGAGCTGGACCAAGTAAAAAGGCAAAAACTGGACCAAGTAAAAAGGCAAAAAACATATCACTTCCATACGGATATGGAATATTATACGGATATTGTGATACGGATATTATCCATGACTGATAAACATTTGGAAGTGTGCTTGAGGCTGGCTATCAGCAGCTACTGTCCGGACTATGCATCCCTGGCTGGTTCAATTCAGTGCAAGTCATCAAAGTAAACTCAGGTAATTACAAAAAATGTTAATAGTTAATTATGTGTGTTTTGCAATATTGGCTCATTTGGTTATGTAAGGTACATCAACATACATTGTACGTACAAATAATCCTCAATACATTTGAAAATAAATAGATGTTTTGCATTTTTGTAGTGGGTAGATCATTTTGACTCGGTCATTTTAAAAGTAGCTCGCATGCTGAAAAAGTGTGAGCACCCCTGCTCTACAAACTCTAGATTAGGAGACTATATTAACGTAGTGTCATTTGATTGGAAGTCCCCAAGGTTTTCATGAGCTGGGTTAGATGACGTTCATGCACATAACCACACGCCAACAAATCCTCATTAAACCTGTTGACTTTGTTGAGGCTGGCAGTAGACACGAGTCCCTCAGGTGTGTGTGTGTGTGTGTGTGTGTGTGTGTGTGTGTGTGTGTGTGAGATAGAGAGAGAGGACTTTTATATATGTAGCCATCAGAGCTACTGACGTCTGTGGATTATTAGTGCACAGAGGGCATACAACCCCACAAACACAGACTGGCGGGATCCTCTCATCCCCTCCTGTTCTTCAATCAAAGCTGAGGAGGAATCCACTTACACAGACAAAGACAAAGCGCCTCCGCCACAGTCCACCATCAGAGAGGCCTTTCCTCCATTTTATATGACAGATTTGTTCATTTCCACAGATTCGATTTCACAGTGTGGGTTCCCAGGTGTGTTTGTGTTTAATGTACCTCCATCGACGTGGGTTTCCATGTGGATGTGGGTTAGGTTCTGTCTAAGACCAACACAAGTTAGATGTAGCAATTTCATTGTCACAGCAGAGGACTTGTTTCGCAATTGTACAAGAAAAACAGCCTAAGGAAAGTGTGCAGGCAATAAAATGAAAAGGTTATCGGACAAACAATTAGTCACATGCACTCATTATGGGCCAGAGAGATCACCCAGGAGGAGTAAACAACTGCAGCTTGATAGAATAGAAATGGAAATAATAGAAAGTAATGAATGGGTTGTCAAATGATTCAAAAATGTAATCAAATGAAGCACAGTTTTCAAATGAATGAACCATGACAATTTTTAACGTATTTTATGACCTGAAAGATAAACAGCAATGAAGTGTTGTTCCAATGTTGAGCAAACTAGAGACGTGTTTGTGAACTGGAGATACACATACTATGGTGTTGAAATGCTGTTGACATGTTCAAGCCAGAATAAAGTTATAAAAGAGTGTCGGACTCTGTATTGCTGTGTGTGGGTGCTACACTGTGACTCCATCTGCCGTCATAACAGAGATGTGGTTTGGCATGATGCGCATGTATTAAAAATAAATGTGCTGGTCAATGGATTCACTGCCCAATCTCACTTTTTGGCTCAGTGGCGAGTGCTGGTGAACTTATCTCTCAGTCAGACGCAGGATCCGTTACAAGGTATGTTAAAGGGGACCTAATATGCTTTTCCACTTTTCTGACCTATAAATGTTGTTAGAATGTTGTATTCTCATGTTAAGATGAGGTTCATGCATTTGGAAACAATCCCTGAAAGAAGTTATGGATGGTTCTGCACGCTCTGTTTTACAGACTTTGTTTGAACACAAAGTTCTATTGATGTCAGTGCAACCAGGACTTCCTTATATCGGCAGTAGGCCCGCCCTCCCCTGCTCTGCTTAGCACTGTTCATCGTGTTAGCAATGGCACGCAGGAAATGTTTGTTGTAAAGATGCAAGCATCAGGCAGAAGTGGTTAGAGTTCCTGATTCCCGACCAGCAAGAGAAAAATATGTCAACTACACACAGAACTGTGTTGTGAACAAGTCAAGTCCGCCAAGTCTGCTTGCTTAAGTCTGACACCTTTCCAATGTTACTTGGTCATGTTGAAGAGTCAGAAGAGCAAGCTGTAAGCAACAGGTGATCAGTGTCCTAACTGTGTTTATTTTGTGTAATCGGACAAAATGAGCTCGGCAGCTGTCCAGAAGTCCTAGGGAGCGCTAGGGCGTGTGACCAATCACGTTGGTCATCATTTCCAAAACTTCATTCAATACCAAAGCAAACCTGCCATTACCACTTCAAACGTTGCTGATTGTGGCTGTATTGAAACTATAGTATCCAGTGCAAGTGTCTGGTCAGGTGAATTTAGCAAGATTTACACCCTTACTTTTTCATTTCTGCTTGTATGAGGAAATCTTTGCCAAATTAAAAAGCTAGTTTGCCTGGAAAGAAGCAACACTGACTCCTATTGATTCAGTTGTTTATCAACTTTTTTTCACTGAGCAAAGTCCAGGAAAGCAAAAGCCAGGAAGTGAATACACAGTGGACAAATCGAATATTCAATAAATACAAAACAAATACAGCTCAGCTGCTAATGCACCTTCAGTCCGAATCGCTATGGCAACTTGTGATTTTAAGGGAGGTGTGCACCTTCTACTTCCAAATAAGCCATGTCCTATCTAAGCATCAATTTGCTGTTGTCTTGTGCATGGTCTTGAAAGCAGATGCAGCCTCCCTGAAATTGGGTGAAACGTGCAGCACGGAAAAGGTGCCAAGCTTCATTTCCCCGCTACAAACTCATTAATAAGGTTACATCTCATGTAGCCCCCAGCCAAGGATGGACACACAAAGAAAGATGCTTAGTTAAGTATACCAACAGAGGGGGAAGCCACTGAATAGACCGAGTAAGCATTTTTGGTATAACTGCAATACAATGTGACTGTAGGATACCAACCTTAATTGAGAAGGATTTTGTCAAATGTATACTGGCAGATTTTTAAAAATTGGTATATTTCACACAGTGGCAAATGGTGAGTAATCGTGATTAATTAATTTCAAACTGTGATTAATAAGATGAACATTTTTGAAATGCATGTAAAAACATACAAATGACGAATGGAAGGGATTAACTCACATTTAAGGTTACGTTTACCTTAATTGAAGACGTGATTCTTGATGTGCTGTTCCCAAAGACACGATATGGGAGCGAGATCAACCACCCCCAGTTGTTTCGCATATTTAATAGCGGTTCTCTTCTCAATAAGTTGCCATCATTTTGCTAAAGAAGGTGATATACAATATTGAATTCAAGAAATAACTCATGACAAAACAGGAAACTGGTGTCCGTGTGGCAGCAAGACACCACACGGGGTCTTTGGGAACGGTAGTCTTCAATGAAGGTTAAATTTGTACCGTAAAAGTAACCTTTAAATGTTCATTTAGCTGTGTCATTCGCTATTTAGATGCATTTCTAATTGGTTTATGCATGTGAAGTTATAATTATATAACTATAAACATGGGTTTTGTGTTAACATTTGTGAGAGTTTGCATATAATACAGTGCTTTTATGTACCATTTCCACCCATTCTAGGTACACGTTTAATCATGTCACAAATGATATGCCTATTTTTCCCCATTACATTTATTTACTATTTAGCTTTCCCTTTTTTTCAAATTCTAGCGCAGATGTACTCAGAAAAATACAGATTATCTACAATTATTGCCATTTGAATACTCGATGACATCTTTTCCACAAGTCATTTTCAGGAAGATTTCTAAAGAAGCTTTGAGACTTCCAGTTGTCACAACACAAAAGTTATTCTTAGTTTGGCTTGCTTCCTCGCAAGGTCAAAGTCAGCCACTTTTAAAGTGCAACATGCATTTATTCAAGCGTATGCCTCATATTGGCTCCTGTATAGTGCCAGGACTCATTGGGAGAAAAACCTGTTCTAGTATGAATGTGTACGGGAGAACATTTAATCGAGAAAAATGGGAAAAATGTGGATTTAAACAGCAGCATGTGTTAGTTAAGGGAGCTGACCTTGGTGCTGGTTTGTCACACTCCACTGAGTCCCGAACAACAAATTTGGTCTTTTTGATGAAAACCAAGATAATTATGTCATTTGACATACTTCACTTAATGAAAATATGAACATCATCATCTGGATGAAAGCTACCAAAAAATGGAAAATGGAAAATGGAGCTAATGATTTTAATTTCTCAGTACAATTACTATACTTCACATCCCATTTCATGACACCGGCACACAACATAGGAGCTGCATCAACAACTGATGTGATAAAGATAATAATGTTTACTTTGTGAGAAAGGATTCAGAAGATTGTACATGTATGTGCAGTGTTTATAGTACACTTGCCATAGTTTGGCTATTTAGCTCTGTTACCGGTTCATAATCAAATAATAATCAAATCTCAGCAAGTGAAGATTGTGCAGGGGTCATCATGTGACTCTTATACTTCAAGCACATGTCAAACATGAGAGCTGGGGGCCAGATTTGGCCCATGAAAGTCTGGAAATAACATCATAATTTAATAACATATTTAAAGTTATTTTATTTTAAATATCTTTACTATTAAACATTCATTCATTCACTTTCTACCGCTTTTTCCTCACGAGGGTCGCGGGGGTGCTGGAGCCTAACCCAGCTGTCTTGGGGTGAGAGGCGGGGTACACCCTGGACTGGTGGCCAGCCAATCACAGGGCACATATAGACAAACAACCATTCACACTCACATTCATACCTATGGACAATTTGGAGTGGCATGCAAACTCCACACAGAGATGGCCGAGGGTCTCCTAGCTGTGAGGTCTGCGTGCTAACCACTAAACCGCCGTGCTACCGCCTACTATTAAACAGTGTTTCATATATTTCAGTCTTCTTATTATTAATCATTTTATTTGTACTTTAAAAAAAAAAAAACATATGTATATCAGTTTAAAAATAACATAGGAATGTTGCTATAAAAGCCCATTAAAAATGTATTATTGTATACTCAAATTTCTCACTGACAATTTTTATGCAGTTCAATTGATAATTTACATTTCCTTGTGCAATCTGTTGGCAACACATTCTAGCCTATGGTATTGTTCTTATATTTTCTGGTTTAACAAAAATGTCATTTGGAGTTACATACAGTCCCATATAGCAAGTTTCCTGGCGCCATTCATGCTGAATATAGTTTGCATGGTCTACTGCACTGCATTATTTTGAGAGGTGTTTCGCATATAAATGATGAATAAGGTGCAGTTGTGTCAATCAGGTGTCACGTTTCTAATAGTTTCCCCCACCAGAGATCATATATTGCCATTCATCATAAAATGATGTAGCAGCCCCCCCCCCCACGGGATGACTGCTCACTACTGATCTTGGAGAAATGGGGTCCACAAGGAGCGGATGGTGCATGCAACCCGCACGTCACAGTCCTGACATCAGCACCGAGCTTAAATACCCGCACGGGGAGCGTGTACACGCAAACGGGCGCACCTTCATGCGGGATAATAACACTCGTGGAAGTCAGCTAGACGCAGCTGATGGCCATTTTTGCAACTTTTGGTCATGTATTTGTGGGACGATTTGTTCTATTTCCATCACAGGCTCGTCCAACTTTAAAATAAAGTTAGTGGACGCTCATTGTTGAGATTCGTTTGGTCTTTTTCTAAATGATGATCAACGACACCATCGCGTTGGACACAAACGGTTCCGAGCCGCACCTCCCCCTGGGTCACAACCACAGCGTGTTCCCCACGCTGAGGCTGGAGTCCAAGTCTCTGGCCACCTCAGCCACTATGTTCGGCGTGGGCGTCCTGGGCAACCTCATCGCCATCATGGTGCTGTGCATCTCCAAGAAGGAGCAGAAGGAGACCACTTTCTACACGCTGGTGTGCGGCATGGCCATCACGGACCTTCTGGGCACATGCTTCACCAGCCCGGTGGTGATAGCCACTTACGTGGCGAACCGCTGGCCCGGTGGAGCTCTGCTATGTCACTTCTTCTCCTTCTCCATGCTCTTCTTCGGCTCTGCCGGCATGACCATCCTGTGCGCCATGGCGGTGGAGAGGTACCTGGCTATCAACCATGCCTACCTCTACTCCCAGCACATAGACAGATCCATGGCTCGCTTCGCGCTTCTCGCGGCTTACTTGGCCAACATCGTCCTGTGCATCATGCCCAGTTTCGGCTTCGGTCGGCACGTCAGGCACTTTCCGGGAACTTGGTGCTTCCTGGACTGGAGGGCGATGGATCCGGTTGGCGCTTGCTACTCCTTCCTCTACGGCGGGGTGATGCTCCTGCTCATCGCCGTGACCGTGCTGTGCAACTTGGCCGTGTGCAGGTCTCTGGTGGGGATGAACCAGAGGACCGGGATCGTCCGGGCCGAGGTGTGCGACCAGGGGGGGTCACGGCGCCGCTTCCCGCGACTGCAGTCGGTTACATCTGCGGCAGAGATCCAAATGTTCTGGCTTCTGGTTTTCATGACCATCGTTTTCCTGGTGTGCTCCATCCCTCTAGTGGTAAGACCTGGTCTCCTCGACTCAGCCAAATATCACAATATCAACATCACGTGCGTTATCGGTACCGATGGCTGAAATTGACGCACAGTCGGAACCGATTTCAGTCCCTCGAGGTGCAATCTACGCTAGCATGTATTCAGTGGGACTGGCAAATATGATAGGGTAAAGTAAAGGGAATTTAGTCAAAAGTTGGCACCAAAGCCTGCTAAAAATGCTTAACCAGACTATTATTTATGTACAAAACAAAGTATTGGTTGTCACTACTCTGGATCATTATTTGACACACTCTGTGGTATTTTTTATGGTAATGTATTATTTTCTTTCTGTGTGTCAGGTGAGAATATTTGTGAACCAGCTTTACGACCCTGCTTATATTTCTGCCGGAGGGAATCCTGACTACCGTAGCGACCTGTTGGCCATCCGCTTCGCCTCCTTCAACCCAATTCTGGACCCATGGGTGTACATTCTGTGCAGGAAGAACCTACTCGTGAAGGGCTGTAGGAGGCTGAAAATGGCAGTGACTCGAGTGAAAGAAAGTGGAGGTGACAATATAGGCTGGATCGGGGATCAGGACTCCCCGCCGTCTTTAAATACGAACGACACCAGCTACGCGTCATTACGCAGGAAAGACACGGAACAGCGAGCGGCCGTCACGAACGCTCCGTCTTTCACGGACTTCGCAATGAGACATGCGTGGGACTACGACGTAGCTCGTGTCAACTTCCACCCGTTCAGCGTCGAACCCACCACCGTTCAAGGAGGCGAGGACGAAGTAGCAGCTGACCCAAATCAGGGGGCGTCATCAGTGAAGGCGTCACCAGCCCATGCCCCTTCGACACACATCAGAAGAGGCGAGATGGTCACATGCACATTCGGTACCCCCAGCTCGGGTCAGTCACTAAAATACCTCTAACTATCTTATAATGGACTTTTAAGTACTCTTTAGAATTAGAATGGTCTCAGCGGTGGCAGCTGGCATGAATGGATCATAACAAACACAACATTAGGAACACAAATGGCATCACTAAGTTGCACCCAGTAAAAGTCATGCTCAATTATGGTTGGCACTGTAATATATCATTTCAGTACTGTGGCAGCCTTTTGCAGTTTTATAAAAAGGCCAAATATGAAAAACACCTCAGCACCATGCAGGATAACTATACCACAACCTCAGCAATATACATAGATGAATATCTCCTTGACAGAGTCCCTAAACCTCGTACTTTTATCTTGATACAGCTCTTGTATTGGCTCTCACTGGTCTGTGTACGTGTACCTGATGTTGTGACTTCTGAGTGGAAGTATCGGGGCTACTGGATCTTATTAGATTGAGCAGACATACATATATGTATGTAATAGTTTGGCTCGCAGGCATATTTTAAAAAATCGGTGTCTGATACTTTAATATTAGTCAAATCTGGTTGGAGGATTTTAAGACGGTAAAAGCTGCTGCACAGCATACTTAAAAAAACAAGCATCAAGTCGAAGATATAGTGTTTTTTTCAAAATTTAATTAGTCATGTTTTACTTTGACAGCTTGTTTGATAAGTTTGGCAGCAGAATTCATTCAAACCAAATTCATTTTACATTTAATTAACTTGTGTATTTGACTTTTTTATATATAAAAAAAAAAAACCTGCATGAAAAGTGGGCCATACCCGGACATGACAGTGTTTGATTCTTGTGCCACTTCAGGGTCAGTCTCTCTGTGAAACATGAACATGAGTTGAGTGAAATATTTCGAGCTGCAGGTCCAAAAATAAACATTGTGCATTAAAATTATTCTGTGCCAATTTCCAAGCAAGGGAATGTACACAAAACATTATTATACCCCATGGGTACAATCAAATCCTTAAATGTACAAATTTGTGTGACTCAAATATGTGATTTATGTTTCTTAATACAATGCATGATGGAGATGTACTTTTTAAACTACATGCTGCTACTTTATTCTGTGCCATAAAAACGATGCAAGGACAAGTGAATGTATACAATTGAATTCCTGTTTTATATCATAAACGTACGTGCACATATTTTGATACTACTGCAAGTTGAATGGTGTTTGATGTGTGCAGAGAACACAGCAAACGAGTTACTGACCTGTCATGTTCCACTTGAGCCAGCAGGTGGGGCTAGAACACAAAAAGCCGAATTAAAGCTGACAGTAGCCAATGAATGGCGCAAATTCAAATACATTTAAGATTAAATATTAAAGTTGTGTAAGTAATATATATGTGTGTTCATTTATATTAAAATGCCATAAAACACAATAACAATTAAGCCAACAACTGCTACAGTTACTACAAATATACCTATACCACATACCTAACTGTCATGGCGGCATAAGCACGTCCACTCGACCTGTTGACTGTAAGTAGCAAGCAGCTCGTCAGTGGGCGGAGAGCTAGCTAACAACTCGCGAGAGATGCTAATGTCGCAGCCTACAATTTCATGTAGTGCTTCTTCTCCTCAAACAGGACAAACACTAAATGCTCAACACCTGTGCCAGAATATACAAATTCAAGTCATTTGTTCGCAAATGGCTGGTCGAGTCCTACTGGGAGGCCAACCAAGTAAACAGGAAGAGGGACAAAAACAACCGGAAGTGAAAACATCACAAAGATAAAATCATTATCATGCTTAAACAATAGCGTTAAAACGGACTAAATTCGGCCAAAAGTGTTGGGATAGTACTGCTTCGTCAGTCTACCTTTTCATGTATCTTCAGTGTATATACTTGTTCTTCTTACTCATATTCTCACCCTTGTTGAAAATGAGCCTTTTTTCAAAATAAGAGTACAACAGGCCACAACAAGCCAAATGAAAAAGTGCAAATGTGTACAAATGATTTAATGTTTTCAGTGTAGTTGTTAACGATGGTGACTCAACATCAGTCGAAAGAGCAGTCAATCATCAGACTCAAGTATGTGAGGTACTGTTAAAGCAAATATTTATTATGCACACAATGTCATTCCAATGGACGTCAATTTGTGGTGAATTTTGAAGCTTTATCAAGGTGGTTTTCACTCAAATAAAACCAGAATCGAGCCCCGTTTCTGGTGTTTTTTTTGAGGCTTTATTTGACCTTGCTGAAAAAAAAAATCAGCACCTTTATGAAGTATGTACATAGAGTATGGGAGCAGACGGACTCAAACACGGAATGAGACTTTTGGCAATAAATAGATATACATCTACGATACACAGTTGGATAAAACAGCTCTCATACGAAGCTATAATAAATAAATAACTTATCAGAAATAAATATATTTTACTTTTATACAGTAATACGTGAAGATGCATGGCATCCATTTGGCTGAGCTCACTTGAACATTGAACCCATTTACTTGTTATTGAACTTCTGGGAAGAGCTGGCATCACTGTGAGTAGTAAATATTGAACGTTTAGCAGTCTGTTTGCTTGTTTTAAAAGATAAACACAGAGTCGGTGCTTGTGCTGTCTCTCGACACTCAACACTGTGTGTTGAATCAAATCAGTCACGTTCACATCGTCCGTAGAAAAGTGTTCGCTCTTTGAGGATGTAACAATAATTCCACACTGTGGTTCCACGAGGGCCTCCTTTTAGGCTCTGACCTTTGCCCATAGTCATTGGCTGCACCCAGACTTGTTCCTCTGCAGCAAGAAAACAAAACACAGGAAATGACCTCCAAAATGGTCCATCCTTCAGCCCATACACATGCAGCTGGCAGCCGATAAGGACTGTATGGTCCTCCATGTGGTCTGAGCGTCCATGAAGGACACTGGCTCATAGCGGTCAGGTCGGCAACAAGGGTGGTTGCTGACCTTGCGGGAGGTGCGTCGTGGGAGAGACCCGTTCTTCAGCAGAGCTTTAAGCGCCAGGTCGTAATTCATCCTGGAGGACTGGCAGGAACCCACGCAAAACTTGAAAAGGACGATCTCATCCGAGTCAAACCCGAGTCCAAGATCCCTGACCTTCATCTCTCGCTTTTCCACTCGGCAGTCCCGACTGCTGTGCTTTGGCTGCTTGTTTTTTCCTCCACTTGCGCCGTCTGCTTCTTCTTCCCTTTCTTTCTTCTTCCTCTTCTTCTTCTTCTTAGGTGAGGCTTTAAGTTGCGGTTCAGTGGGATCTGAGGAACGTGGCATGCGGCCAGCCCAGCGAGTGCTTGGATGATCATCAACTTCATCGATAACAAAAGGGTCTGAAATTGACAAATAAACACAACTTGAAATGGGAGATGCATTGAGTTGGACAATCACGATGTATTCCGATGGGTATCCTCCATTTTTTTGGAATACTGTGCGGTATATGTAGAGTTATGCCCAAAATGTATTTGTTGAATGGATATAGTTGAGCTGGAAATTACTCTAGAAAATAGTACAAGGCTGTAAGAACGTCCTCTTTTACATTTTGAAAATTCTAAACATGGATAACAATTTAACAAATCATTCATCCGGGTCATTGTATTAAAAAAAAATATCTTGCATTACCATAAAAAGAATGCCAAGGCGAATAAGGATCACTATCGTCTTCCTGCTCCTCATCCTCCGTCAACTCTGGCAGCGTTACAGGAAGTTCTAGTCCCTCCTGTCCTCCCAGCAGGCCAGTCATATGGCCCGAATCCACTCCCACACCAGTGGCACCCATGTTGGCTTTCACGCGTGCTCCGTCAACCAGAGGCAGCACTGACAGCAGCACCCACAGCAGCACCTAAAGGACACAGAATGGCTCAGTCACAAAGGTATTCATTTAAGCCCCCCAAAGGCATCGCCTTCCAAAAAGACCCCAGAGCATTGAGATGAACCTTAATGTTATTAATGTTATATGTTTTTCCAGTGCCTTTCTTAGGATGGAGTCACGAACAGTGACCGTAACTGAGGCAAGTGAGGCCTGCAGTTCTTTGGATATTGTTGTGGGGTCTTTTGTGACCTCTTGGATGAGACATCAAAATACCTTCATAACCTTTTCCAGACTGACAGAGCTCAATCAATCTTAACTTTTCCCCACAGGGCCATGCAGGTTTGGATTTTATTTCTCCTTAATCATAACTTTTATTTAAAAATGGCATTTGGTGTTCAATTGTGTTGACATTGACTGATATCTGACTTTGTTTGATGATCTAAAACATTCAAAAGGGAACTGAATGTTTTTGGAATTTCTTTTCTCTGCGCATTTTATAGTAACTAACTAACAAGACATCTCGCTGACTGCTTGCCTCAGCGTCATTCACAGACAGAAGAGTGGATACTTCACTCTCAACACGCTCGTTTGTTTAGCATGTTCTAGCATTTTTTACCTGTGGACTGGAGCTCACGCCTTGTGCTGGAAGACACAGCCATCCCAAGGAGAGCGGACATTGTAATTGTTGTTGCTGCTGTTGTTGTTGAAAGAACTAGCAAAAGTATGTGTATCAATGCAACGTGAAAAGAAGTTTTAGTGGTGTTTTAAATCATCAAAATATGGCAAAATACTGCAACTTTTACATTACATCATCAGTGTACGTGTTAATGCATGATGACCGCATGGATATCAAACCATGCAATGTTGTTAGAGGATTTCTTTAGAGGGCTTTATAGTTGAAATAGGTGTATCCCAATGGCAGCATTGTTAGCTAGCTGAAATTGATTTTTCTTGTTTGAAATGCAGAATCAGAATCAGAATCAGAAAAGGTTTATTGCCATGTATGATCAAACACATACTAGGAATTTGTTTTGGTGTATTAGGTGCATACACATCTATTAAAAAAGAATGAGAATACAAAATATGAAATACAAAATATGAAAATACAAAATATACAGAATAACAGTATAAATATATGTACACAGTCTGAAAAGGGAAAGAAATATGTGTTTGTATATGGGACTGTGAATGATTCCCCAAAAAGTGTAACAAAAATGAAGTTACTAAATTGCAATGATAAGGGGGAGGCAATTTGCAAAGATGGACTGCACTTGAAAAATGGCATCTGTAGCTGACCAACCTTAGCTGACATCACAAAGGTCGTCTCTGGTCTCTCCTTCCTCCGACTCCTCCATCGGCTCCCACCTGGATGCAATAAGAAAAAGAGGGTGGGAGGAATGTGAGAACAAGGCTTCACTCTGTCAACTTTCCTTCTCCCTTTGAAAAAGGGTAGCATAAACTCAAAGCACAACATGCGGGCAATATGATGTCTTAACATCCACACAATGGTTCTGATACTGTAAAAAAAAAAAAAAAAAAACACAGCCCAACGGGCCCCCCTGAGCAAGGCGACGTGTCATATAAATCACATCCTCCGTGCCTGAGGGTGGCGTCTTTGTTGCTGCCTTGCTAAAAAGGACCAGTGTTTGTTTCCAGCCAGTGTTGGCTTGTCGCTTCATACATCCATGTAAACAGTCGGGCAACAAAAGGCAACATCTGCGATATACTTGTCAAAAGCATTCTTCAGCAGTTATTCCCGAGGCAGAGCTGAGAGCACTTCATGGAGGTCCCAGGCCAAAAAACCACAGACATGCAGGACAGGTGATAAGAGGTGTCACGGATGCAGATGTTTATATATAGTACGTGCAGTGCGGAGGTTAGCACCCGCCGCCCGGCTTGAATCATCATGAGGTCGGCAGGTTCCTTTGTTGCCCCCCTCCCAAATGTTAGAGGAGGTCAAGAGCATCAGGTGACGCTCAGTGTCAAGAAAAGTCCATCTCATGGATCTGTCTTGGATCTGACACTACTGCTCTGAGGGTAGAGCTTTTTTTCCAAAACACTTTTTTAATATCAGAAAACAATATCATACTGGTATGACTCTGTTTCATGAATCATTCATCTTAAAACTACCATCATGCTAACTTCTTGGGTTGCTGGTCTCTGTGAGTGACTGGAAGAAAAGCTCTGACCTGCTTGTGAGGAAGCCATTTTCACCTGTTTTCATGTACTGTAATATTTATACAGTACTGTAATATTTATACAGTACATGAAAACAGGTGAAAATGATTGGTTTCTGTGAGTGACTGGAAGAAAAGCTCTGACCTGCCTGTGAAGAAGCCATTTTCACCTGTTTTCATGTACTGTAATATTTATACAGTACTGTAATATTTATACAGTACATGAAAACAGGTGAAAATGATTGGTTTCTGTGAGTGACTGGAAGAAAAGCTCCGACCTGCCTGTGAAGAAGCCATTTTCACCTGTTTTCATGTACTGTAATATTTATACAGTACTGTAATATTTATACAGTACATGAAAACAGGTGAAAATGATTGGTTTCTGTGAGTGACTGGAAGAAAAGCTCCGACCTGCCTGTGAAGAAGCCATTTTCACCTGTTTTCATGTACTGTAATATTTATACAGTACTGTAATATTTATACAGTACATGAAAACAGGTGAAAATGATTGGTTTCTGTGAGTGACTGGAAGAAAAGCTCCGACCTGCCTGTGAAGAAGCCATTTTCACCTGTTTTCATGTACTGTAATATTTATACAGTACTGTAATATTTATACAGTACATGAAAACAGGTGAAAATGATTGGTTTCTGTGAGTGACTGGAAGAAAAGCTTCGACCTGCCTGTGAAGAAGCCATTTTCACCTGTTTTCATGTACTGTAATATTTATACAGTACTGTAATATTTATACAGTACATGAAAACAGGTGAAAATGATTGGTTTCTGTGAGTGACTGGAAGAAAAGCTCCGACCTGCCTGTGAAGAAGCCATTTTCACCTGTTTTCATGTACTGTAATATTTATACAGTACTGTAATATTTATACAGTACATGAAAACAGGTGAAAATGATTGGTTTCTGTGAGTGACTGGAAGAAAAGCTCCGACCTGCCTGTGAAGAAGCCATTTTCACCTGTTTTCGTGTACTGTAATATTTATACAGTACTGTAATATTTATACAGTACATGAAAACAGGTGAAAATGATTGGTTTCTGTGAGTGACTGGAAGAAAAGCTCCGACCTGCCTGTGAAGAAGCCATTTTCACCTGTTTTCATGTACTGTCATATTTATACAGTACTGTAATATTTATACAGTACATGAAAACAGGTGAAAATGATTGGTTTCTGTGAGTGACTGGAAGAAAAGCGCCGACCTGCCTGTGAAGAAGCCATTTTCACCTGTTTTCATGTACTGTAATATTTATACAGCACTGTAATATTTATACAGTACATGAAAACAGGTGAAAATGATTGGTTTCTGTGAGTGACTGGAAGAAAAGCTCCGACCTGCCTGTGAAGAAGCCATTTTCACCTGTTTTCATGTACTGTAATATTTATACAGTACTGTAATATTTATACAGTACATGAAAACAGGTGAAAATGATTGGTTTCTGTGAGTGACTGGAAGAAAAGCTCCGACCTGCCTGTGAAGAAGCCATTTTCGCCTGTTATCATGTACTGTAATATCTATACAGTACATGAAAATAGGTGAAAATGACTTGAAAAGCAGGTCCGAGCTTTTCTACCAGTCACTCACAGAAACCAGTAACCTGTACAACGTTGTACAACTTTTTCAGCCAAGAGGTTGGCTGGTATATTTAAGGTGTGGAAGAATAAAGCTCTGACCTGCTTGAGAAGAAGTCGTTTTCACCTGTTTTCATGTACTGTATAGATATTACAGTACATTTTCACCTCACTGTCACCTGTTTTCATCTACTATATAAATACATGAAAAAAACTCCCAAGCAGGTCAGAGCTTTTCTTCCAGACAACACTAAATGCAATATACTAAGTTCTATGTGAAGTATTTCCATAATGCCTCATATTAACTCTCTAACAGGATCTCGGTGTATAGACTGGTCATATATCTCATCTCGTTTTATATTATCTACATACTGTATTGTATATAACTCTGGGTAAAACTGTTGATTTTTGTTAATACTTGGGTTGTTTATGTTGTTTATTTTTCTATATTGTGTATTTTGTACTGCTTATCTGACTCTGTACTCTTGCTGCTGTGCAATACAAATTTCCCCACTGAGGGACGAATAAAGGCATATCTTAATCTTATCTTAATCTTAATCTTTTCATGAGCTGAACACAATGATGTACAACTTTTCCTATGTACACAAAAGGCCGTCTCTCAAATATTGTCTGTTTAGTGAGCATTCATAATTACATCAAGTTAGATTTGGAGAACATTTGGAGTAGCCTTTTATTGTAGCCAACCTTGGGCACCTCTGAGAAATAATCACACTGTCTAGTCGGGCTCTTCAAATGCCACAACTGTGAGGTGGGTGGATTATGAATTAAAAATGATGATTTCAAGTTTAGTGGTCCAGAGGTCAAATCCCTGAGGGGAGTTTTGGGTGATTTTGTCGGTTTCCTCCAGGTTCTCGGGTTTCCTCCAATAGAAGCTTTTAGGTTAATTTTAGACTCTAAATTGTAGAAAATGAATGCCTGAATCATGGCCGATGCTGCAATAATGTTATGGCATCACCTGAGTGTCTAATCAGGGGGACATATTTGGGATTGGGATTTCTATGGGATGTTGTGATGAATTAAGCAGCTCTACGTTCCTTTTTTTGGCATTCAAAATGCATTTCAAACAGCCGCTCATTACAAGAAAGAGTTTTTTTTTTCACGTGTCATATCTGTAGATCAAAAATGCTTGCTGAAAAGCACTTCTGTTATCTACAAGCAATGAAGTGCAGCTGGACAATAATAACGTAGCCGAGGCGTTCATGCGCTCTCTGATCTCTCTGATATGAAGTGGACCAGTAGGCTTTTTTTGAAACATTCACTAGTGTTGTGCAACGATAATGAGTACTGGTTACTTTCCCCAAAAAGTAATTGAGTAATGTACATTTTTTATATAATTTTTATATCATAAATAATTTGTATATTTACATCAATGACGTTGAAATGGAGTTTGTACTTACAGTTCATCTTAAAAACACCAGTTGTAACTCCACCGCTACGGTTCCACCATTGTTGCATGGGGTTCTGTTATGTCGCTGTGTCGTTTGGAACCACACTAACCACCCACCTCAACTCTGGCACTGATTGGCTTAGCATGAAATGATAGTCTCCCTTTAGCCAATCATCATTTCTTATGTATCTGTCACTCCAAATTCCTCACCAAAGAAGGACAGTTAGAAAACAAACATCGCTTTTCTGGTGGCAATGAGATGGAAAACTGATCTTATGTTCATTCAGTCCTACGTGTTCGTCCTCATACCGACACTGAGGGGTGGGCTAAGGACAACGACCAGGATGGAGAGGAACACGGTGAACATAATTCACACAGTCAGACAGCAAACACAACACGGCCGCAACCTAGAACCAAACCACGCTGACTCCTCAGCCTTCTGCGACCGAGCTGATCTAAAACCTGACAGCAGCGGGAGGCGCGATGGTTCTGGGGGGTCAGTAGCGTGCAGGCCTCCCTCTGCGGGTCGTCTCAGGAGGAGTTCCATTCATAGTTCCTAAAGCCACAGCTGGGAGTGCTTAGCCTCTTTTAGATCACTGCGCTGGGAGTCTACGGGGGCCTTTCTGCTGGTTCATTTCACCCTGGTACTCTGGAGCTGTTTACAACCCGACGCCTGCAGCCTTTTCAGGGACGCGTTGAGGTGGTGAGGAGAGCGGGAAGAAAAGGAGCGGGACACTGGAAGCTGATGGCGTGCAAGCGGACATATGTATATTTATAGACGGACATTTTCACTTCGGATGTGCCTTCTTTGCCCATCAGCTTGCAAGCCCACTTGTAGCCACATTCCATTTACATTGTCAGTGCTGCGCTAATTGAGTTGTTGTTCTAAATGAGTTAAGTGGCTAAGTCTTCCTGAAGCAAGAATGAGACGGATATTCCACAGTTTGTTCTGCTCCGCTTCATTTCAAACCAGCCGTTTACTATCATCGTGATGTAAAGTGCGTTATAAATTTTATGTATTATTAATATTATTATCATGAACATGGAATAAAGTTAGCTTGTTAACGGCGGTTTGTTAATATAAGTCAAAATCACAAACTTAGTCAAAATTAGAATGGTGAAGAAATTCATTCAATCATTCATTTTCTACCGCTTATCCTCACGAAGGTCGGGGGTGCTGGAGCCTATCCCAGCTGTCTTGGGGCGAGAGGCGGGGTCCACCCTGGACTGGTGGCCAGCCAATCCCAGGGCACATATAGACAAACAACCATTCACACTCACATTCATACCTATGGACAATTTGGAGTGGCTAATTAACCTAGCATGTTTTTGGAATGTGGGAGGAAACCGGAGTACCCGGAGAAAACCCACGCATGCACGGGGAGAACATGCAAACTCCACACAGAGATGGTCGAGGGTGGAATTGAACTTGGGTCTCATAGCTGTGTGGCCTGCGCGCTAACCATTCCTCCTCCATGCAGCCCGGTGAAGTAATATATAGGTTAATCGGCGATGGTATTAATATGAGTTGTTTGTCTATATGTGCCCTGGGATAGGCTCCAGCATACCCACATCTCTAGTGAGGATAAGAGGCATAGAAAATAGATGGATGGATGGATGAATGGATGGATATACTGTAAATACTATATATATTTAGAAATAAATTGAAGACATCTGGCACAATTTGTGTTTTATTGGTAATTAAAAGGGGAATTAGGGCCGATTTCTGTAAAAAAAAAAAACAACAACATATGATTGGCATATGCTGATAAATGACTTTTAAAGCCGATCACAAAAAGCAACAAGATGATGTGTCCCGTATTGAGCTATCGACTATTCTTGCATCTTTGTTTACTCGCTTTGCCTCACTGTCACTAGCTGTAATCTGCATCGGCAGCAGCTAGCTAGCAGCTAGCAGACTTTTCACCACAGTGACATTTGGTTTTAAGTAGGGCTGCATGATAAATATTGTGACGATAAATATCCGAGCGATATAAGGATTTATGACTGGTAATTAAAAAAAAAAAAAACGCTCCAAATGAGGTGAGATTACCCATACTGTAAACGTATTGTAAACAAACATGGCGTCAATAGTGTGGGACCACTAGCTAACAATCCGCAAACACACGAAACCTCACCCGCCTCCCAAAACGCCAGCATCGCCACCACAGCACCTTGAAGGCCCGCTCCCAAAATCATGCATCCCTAGTGATAAGACAAAACCATATATAATATATAATGCGTACACCAGCTGGATTTGCAAGGAACAAGAGGTCAACTAGAAATGAATGTGTTTGTGATTAAGCACGAGGGTACCTACTGTATACTGTTACATGCTTAGAGCTGGCCGCTTGCAACAGTCTCTATAAACCTCTCACCTTGTTAAAAAAAAACACCACCAACATATCTCATGTTTCACCAAAAACGTCTTTCATAATGACCCTTTATTAGTGATACAATAACGCTCTCTGCAGCGTGCGCGTGCACAAATGCAAAATGACCTGGAGGGTTAACCTGTCACTAACATGGTGCCTGATTGCTGCGGTACAGTAAATCACTGCTGGCTCAATAAAACACACCTGCAGTGTAAGAGGAGATGTGGGAGAGGCAGAACACCAGGAGAGCTGGCTGATCACTACCAGACACCCAACACACTGTGGGGGTGGGGGTGGGGGGTCCCTTAAAAATGGGACTAATGATTAAGGTGCACCAGGTCTGGTCAATGTTGATGCATTGTGTGCTTTCTTCTATTTACATAAAGTCAACATTGGAATATTTACTTTTTAATAATATTGACCGTCATGAAAATAGATGGATGTGGCGGTCTGATGTTTGTGGTCTCGAGACTTATACAGGCAAAGCAACAGTTGGAGCCAAAATCATTCTCCCCAAGCGTCTCAGAGCTTTTCTTCCTGTCACTCACGCACACCGGTGACCTGGGAAAAAAGGAAAGCAGAACCCGGCTTGAAAAAGCTTTGTCTCAATGGTTGTGCAAATCGACAAAGAAATTAGAGCAGCTCCTGAGATTGATTAGAGCAGATTCTTTTTTGTGGAACAAATACATAAACAAGATGCAATGACTGGGACGTAATCAGGTGTCAGGGAAGTAATAGTACAGGAAGTAATAGCACACAAGGATGGATATGCATTTTGTGAGGTCTTTACTAAAACAATCTTTACTTAACCAATCTACTTAAACGGTCTTTACTTAAACAATCTTTACTTGAACGGTCTTTACTTAAACAATCTTTACTTGAACGGTCTGTACCGGAACAGTCTTTACCGGAACAGTCTTTACTTAAACGGTCTTTAACTAAACGGTCTTTACTTAAACGGTCTTTAACTAAACGGTCTTTAACTAAACAGTCTTTAACTAAACGGTCTTTACCTAAACGGTCTTTACCTAAACGGTCTTTACCTGAACGGTGTTTACTTGAACGGTCTTTACTTGAACGGTCTTTACTTGAACGGTCTTTACCTAAACGGTCTTTACCTAAACGGTCTTTACTTAAACGGTCTTTACTTAAACGGTCTTTACCTAAACGGTCTTTACCTAAATGGTCTTTACTTATACGGTCTTTACTTATACGGTCTTTACTTATACGGTCTTCACTTAAACGGTCTTCACTTGAACGGTCTTTACTTGAACGGTCTTTACTTAAACAGTCTACTTGAACGGTCTTTACTTAAGCAGTCGTTACTTGAACGGTCTTTACTTAAATAGTCTTTACATGAATGGTCTTTACCTAAACGGTCTTTACCTAAACGGCCTTTACCTAAACGGTCTTTACTTAAAAGGTCTTTACTTAAACGGTCTTTACTTAAACGGTCTTTACTTGAACGGTCTTTAGTTAAACAGTCTTTACTTGAACGGTCTTTAGTTAAACAGTCTTTACTTAAACAGTCTTTACTTGAACGGTCTTTAGTTAAACAGTCTTTACTTAAACAGTCTTTACTTAAACAGTCTTTACTTGAACGGTCTTTACTTGAACGGTCTTTACTTAAACAGTCTTTAGTTAAACAGTCTTTACTTAAACAGTCTTTACTTAAACGGTCTTTACTTGAACGGTCTTTACTTAAACAGTCTTTACTTAAACAGTCTTTACTTAAACAGTCTTTACTTAAACTCTTTACTTATATGGCCCAAAGCAAATAAGCGGAACTACTTTCCTCATCAGAAATCTGCGACCAGAAACTGACTCGTAAGACTAATTGGGGGGTTAAGCTACTGTGGCTGTAGTACACTGCTGATGCATACAATTTCATGTCAAAACTATCCCTTTGAAACATCCATCCGTCCATTTTATATACAGCCTATCCGTCCATTTTATATCCAGCCTATCCCAGCTGATTTTGGCCGCCATTCACACATTCATGCCTATGGACAATTTGGAGTCGCCAATGAAACCAAACATACGTACATGTTTTGGGAATGATTACATTCGTACAGTATTGTGCAGAGTGAGGATAAGCGGCATAGAAAATCCATGGCTGGATGGCCGGATGGACAAAATACTATCTATGTTCAAAACGTTTAAAAATGATTCCAAAACCAGAGTGACACAGGAATCTGAGGTCAAATGCTTGAGTTTTGAAATGTAACTAATATTTTCAGTGGCAACAACTTGGCAATTTGAACTGCCGTTGTGCATGACGTCACCAACTCATGCATACGGTTTGCTTTTTCTTTGGATTTTTGGCAACACGAATGGGCTTTGCATACGGGACTGGCGAAACTCAACAAACTCATTAAAACAGCAAAGCCGATGGTGGCCTCAGACCTTTACGCAGTACTTTAGGTTTTCTATTTAAATACACCGTCTCTGCACCAGGTTGACCCTTATAGTCACCAGGAGAATAGAAAATTGATCATAATTGTGTTGGGGTTAATGGGATGATAAAAATATTTCAAAAGAGAGAATAGATTATTGTTCAGAGGAAGCAGGAAGCGAAAAAAGCTAATTGAGGTCCTGAATGGGAGCAGAGATAAAGTTAAATCAGGGAAGCATGGGAATGTCAAATTGCCAGTCACACTGTAATCCCATAATCCCGAGCGGGCAGGCGGGATGTAATTGCTCGTTAGTGCCAGTTTCCACTCGGAGGCCTGTCACTGGTGGAAAACCACAAAGCGCTGCACCGAAATGAGAAACAGATAGCAGGTCCCGTGCAGATGGACATGAACCTCCCACCACCTCAAAGCACACACACATGTGGACACACACATCCACATTGTGTCTCTGCCAATTTCTCTCATACACACACCCCAGCGCAATCAGAGGTGTGGACACGGGCGAGCCTGGAGGAGGATGGTGAGGAGTGGAGGATATCTGCCTGTGTGACCCCCCCACACCTCCAACACTCCGCTCCGCACGTCTCCCACCTGGAGGTTTTATGAAGCCACTAACATCTCATTCTCCCGGAGAAAGCAAGGGGTCGGGGTTAACATGTGTGGAGGTTCAAATGCGCTGAGCTGTGAGGAATAATGTGTCACAAACCATACAGGCTAAAAGTGGGCCTAAAGTGGACTTGACGCCGTTCCATTGAAGTGTCTCAACAAAAGGAGGTTATGTTTCATGGCTCCTCATTTGTTTGTCAGCGAGTCGGAAAGAGATGCCTCTAAAGTCAAGTAAGTAAAACAAAAATTGTGTCACATACACAATACAGGCAAAAGTGTTTGGACATGTGATCACTGCACATACGTAAGTATAAACGGAGGAAAATACAGTGGAACCTTGGTTAGGGTCCGATTCTAACCACAAACGGATGCTAACCAAATCAAGGAATAATGTCAATCCAATGAATTTGTTCCACAAAAATGTTTCACAAAACATGTTTCTTTTTCTGTTTCATTCATTTGTTGACATGACTGTTCCCAAAGACACGATGGAGGAACAAGACATGCAGGAATCACCTTCCTGTTTTGCCATTATTATTATTATTATGATTTTTTCATTCAACAGTGTTTCTCACCTCAGTAACTCCAAATGTCTTGGCTTTGTGATGTCATGACACAACCCCGGGATGCGCAGAGAAGATTAAATGTTTATTTGAAATAATAATGACTGCCATGCAGTGGCAGAGATTCACCATAGAGCGTTAAGGACATTTACAAACAATTGTAAACAATGCTCCGACAAACTCAAGAACTAAATACCAAGAACCCAAATTACTCGCAGGTGTGTGAAAAAAGAAAAGGACACTAAAAACACCCTGGAAAACACAAGGAAGTACTACAAATTAAAAGCACAGAGACTGGAACTAGACGGTCGATGACTAAGCAAAATCAAACATATGATTGATTCACTGATGGGAAAACGACAACAAAAAGAAACGTTTTACACTTTTGCTTCAAGAATGTTTAAAATAATAATAATAATAATAATAATAATAATAATAATAATAATAATAATAATAATAATAATAATAATAATAATAATAATAAAGATGAAATATTATGAGAATGAAGTCAGAATATTAAAAGAAAAAAATGAATATCAATAAAGTTAAAGACTATAATCATTTTTTTTAAGTCCTAATATTATGAGAAGAAAAAACAATTTGCAATGTTTGGAACATTTGCTATGTGACTATAATAATAAGATTATAATAATATAAGTCAAAATATTATGAGTATAAAAACATAATATTCGAATACTTAAACATGTTTATTTAAAAAAAGAAAAAACAAGCAAAATGTGCGATGTAAAGAGAACATTTTCATATTAATAATACAACAACTGATATGCAGGCTGTTTTTTTCTTTTAGATATAAAAATCATATCTACAAGCGTTGGTTAAAAAAATGTAAAAGTGGCCATCACATCCTTTGAGTATTTTTTTTTTTTTTTTTTGTGGCAAAAAATTTTGGACACCCGAGCACCAAATGAATATGAACCAAACACAGTTAATGGTTTGGTCCGCAACGTATCAGAAAAGAGGCAAACTTGATTTGATGTGATCATCTGCATTCATGGATGTCTAATATATTCACATTTGAGAGGATGGGATTAGATAGTGTTTACATTTTTAAAACAATGAATCCATGACCAAAACAGTTCAATGAATCATCAATTTATCGATGAATTGCTGCAGCTCCATTACAGTTACAAAAGGTTTTCTTCTATTTCCAATGTTTCGATATTATTCTATTGCTTTCTATGGGAAAGAATGTTGTGAAATCCCAACAAATCAGAGGTCGCCCTCAGCCCCCGGGACAGATTGTTTTTGAGCTGTATTATTCCTGAGCACTGGTGGAGGTCCGTGCTCTCCTCCTATGCATTAAAATGAGCATTAGAAGATTTATTCCCATGCTTGGAAGCAGCACGGGGACATGGCTAACTTCAGCTGCTCATTCATGCATCCCGGGATTTATTTAAAGTTGTGTTTCTGACCACCTGCTGCACTCCTCTTAATTCCGTTTTACTTTGGGGGGAGAAAAAAAAAACATCTGGCCCACTTAGGGCAGCTTGCGAAGAGCAGATTTTCAAAATTGCATGGCGTAAAACTCCAACATTAACGGTGATAAACGCTCCACGGAGGCGGGGAACCACTGAGCTCACTAATATTTCTCTGTGGTGTGGTCAAAATATTTATTACAGCAGTTTTAAGATGTTTTTGATGTCACACTGTGGTGATTATGGATGTGATTACTGGCTCGTGTATACGTGTAGTTAACTAGTGGCAGATTTAAGAGTAACACAACACATTTCAAGCGTGGCCTCAAGTCAGACAATTCAACCTGGACTTAATTAGAAGGCCCAATTAGGGGAAACATATTGAGTGCCTGATGATGAACTTGAGTGGCTTCCTGCAGAACCTGGTCTAATGGTTGTTGGGTGGTGATGGACGAGGAGGCCAATGGAGCTGTAAGTTGCTTTCCATCAACCTGGAGCTGCTAACTTGATGGCTGTTTTGTGACGCCACAGTATTATTGTGTATTTGACATTATTGCAAAATTGAACAACAATGTCCACGTCTGCATGAGGTTTCTCCGTAGGGTGGCTGGGCTCTTCCTTAGAGATAAGCTGGGAGAAACTCGGAGGAGAACCGCTACTCCTCTGCAATGAGAGGAGCCAGAGGAAGTGGCTATAGGGCAGGGGTGGGCAAACTTTTTGACTCGCGGGCCGCATTGATTTAACAAAATTGACGGGGGGGGGGGGGGGGGGGGGGGGGGGGAAGACTATATAGTATTTTACATGCAACAGTTTATTTAATTTTTATGCATATTTTACATGTAAAAGTGTCATGCAATCTGCTATATGTGCACTTTGAAATCATTTATTTGATGTAAAGTGTGTTGGAAATTAAATGTATTATTATTATTATTATTATTATTGTCTCTATTATTACTATTTTATATATATATTATTATATTAGATTTGTTATTATTAGTTATAGTAATGTTATTATCATTATATTATTATTATATTATTGTTAATAATAATAACAATAATAATATTACGACTATTATTATATTAATATTATTAACAACAATATGAATATAATAATAGCAATATTATTATTATTAACAACATTCTTTTTATTTTTATTTTTATTTTTATTTTTATTTTTATTTTTATTTTTATTTTTATTTTTATTTTTATTTTTATTTTTATTTTTGTGCTTGTGTTACTTTTTCCAGGAGCATTTTGTAAACAACAGACCACATCAAATAACGAAATTGATAAAGCAGCTACCTCAACCATCAAAAAGTTGGCCCAAGCCACGATACCAGGTTATGTGTTGAGTTTAAATGAAATACTTTGGAAAAAAACAGGCGGGCCATATTCAAACACTTGGCGGGCCGCATGTGGCCCCCGGGCCGTAGTTTGCCCACCCCTGGGCTAGGGGATCTGCTCAGGATGCACCTCCATGGGGAGGTGTCCAGGAGTGGGATTGGATCATTGGGTCAATGTATGTAAATATATTGTACCGCATTTTCCAATGACTTCTGCAACAAACATGTGACGTGTCCAGGAAAAAAAGGACATCAAGTAAATCTGTTAATCTACGCTACACTGGGTCTGGATAGCCGGGATTTTATTTCAAGTTTTACAATCAATGAAAAAAAGATGTTTCTTGTCAGTTCCATTTACAACATTGGAAAAATGGGAAAGCTGGAATTCCATAAAGAGCATAAAACAGTAAGAATCAACTTGTATGTAGGCCGCAATGGAGGAAATAAAGTTCAATTCCAACTTTATTGTTCCTGACATTGTCTTATTGCTGCAGCTCAACTAACAGACCCTATATTCGAATAAGAGCTTCCCTTCCGTTTTTACTACACATTCCACGCTGCACCCTGTCATCATGGCTGGTATGTACCTTCTACTGCTGCCAAGCATCTCTCCAACCTGGAAATTTATTGTAGTCGTCGTAGTTTAGAAGAGGGGAACGGATTTAGCATGTTGTTATTTCGTAGTAAATGCACCAAAGGGATTTGATGTCTCTTGCCAGTTAGACTATGGCCTCTAATTCCATAGACTAGGCGCAGGTGTGGAGTAGATGTGCCACAAGGCAGGTGCGCTGCAACGGGACAATCCAACAGGGTGTAGCCAGCGCAATTGCAAATGTCAAGAGCAGCGCAGTCTGGCGCACCCACGCCTCCAGAGAAGGCAGGAGAGGGTTTGACACAGCCGAGTGTAATCTGAACCGACGTTAACGTGTCTGCACCGTGCGCTTGTCAGCCCATTCACCATTATGCAGGCTGCGCTTCGCCTGCGCCCCCGAATATAGACCAGGTCTGAGCTGCCAAGCTTTCTCCTCGCCTGTGGCGTGTTGTTTTATCATGAAATTGTCACTGCGCCAAGTTGAAAATGTGGACTCCTCCCATGGTGCGCCGCCATCCCCATCTTGGCGGAGTCCAATTTACCAAATTGGCTACCAAATTATCTGGGCTGCGCTACAAAATGATAGCGCCTTCAATGTGACTGGTTGACTTAGGCTATTTCATTATCTGATCTTGTATTAATTAACGCTCCAAACATTAATAACTCATCGTTTTCTGTGCTGCGCTGTGCGTGATGCACAAAATGTAATGCTTTGTTTGGGACACCGCTGCGTTATTGTGCTTCTTGTTAGCAACATGTGTTATTTTGAGTGAAATGAATGAAGGATTAGGGTTAGGGTTAGGGTTAGGGTTAGGGTTAGGGTTAGGGTTAGGGTTAAGGTTAGGGTTAGGGTTAGGGTTAGGGTTAGGGTTAGGGTTAGGGTTAGGGTTAGGGTTAGGGTTAGGGTTAGGGTTAGGGTTAAGGTTAGGGTTAGGGTTAGGGTTAGGGTTAGGGTTAGGGTTAGGGTTAGGGTTAGGGTTAGGGTTAGGGTTAGGGTTAGGGTTAGGGTTAGGGTTAGGGTTAGGGTTAGGGTTAGGGTTAGGGTTAGGGTTAAGGTTAGGGTTAGGGTTAGGGTTAGGGTTAGGGTTAGGGTTAGGGTTAGGGTTAGTCAGTGCGAGCATCAAGTGAGGAGAGAAAAAGGAGGAATTCTAATGACTGCAGTAGGATTTTCCACATCAGCCGTAACTTCCTACACGGCAACCACTGCTATGAGACTAAGCTTGCAGGGTCACTGGAAAGTTAGGCTAATATGCAGTTAGCGCTAATTACTCACACACACATGCAACAGTGGATGGGTGGCTTGAATTAGACAGGAAGAGTCGGGACAGCTTTCCTATGGAGATGAAGACTTGACACACACTCGCTCTCCTTGGCTTTGTTTCTCACCGAGGCAGCTCCAGCGTCCATGTCCCCGACCCCAATAACCTGAATTCCTGCCTGATTGAGTTGGGTTTTAAAAAGGAAGCCACACAGAGAGCGCTCGGCTTCATCCTCACCTTAAATGGGAACACATTGTGGACGTGTGGGAGAGATGATCAGAAGGAGAGATTTTCTCTTTCCGGTGCTTGCAAAGGGGAGCTCTGCTTTAAAGCCGTCAAAGAGAAGACGGGAACACGCTCTGGGCTGCATCACTTTGTCTTTTTAAATCCTGCCCCCCCCCCAACACACACAGAAAAACTCTTAAAATGATGTGGAAAGTGATCCACCAAGTCCTTTCCCTCTTTGACCTTTATGTGCTCCTATCTCATTGTTATTCCTCGAAACGGAGCTGAAAGCGACACACACATCGGTCATAATGAGCGTGTCTTGCGTCTGGGTGAACCAGAACTCGCCAAAGTGTTTCCGTGTCGCCCCAGACAGGCTGCCTCTAATGACCTGGCCTGATGGTTCAAAGCGGCATGCAGACGCTATGATTAATGAACGGGAGCTGCTAATTTCAGCTTTCTATGCATAAAACACACACACACACACACGTAACATTAACATTCTCTAGCATTTTCAGGAAAAGATTTAGCGATAAAGGCAGCAGGTCATTCCATGTTTCATCAGCGGTCCAACAGGATTAACTATACCGCTTTGCTGGAAATTATTGAAGCTGTTTGAACTTGAACAACTAAAACGACTAAACAACCCCAGAGTAGAACACAGAAGGTAATTTGAAGATTGTCCAGCGCGACAAAAGCATAAGAAAAGACCCAAACAACTGCATGGGAAGCATTTGTCCGAAGGAATCCATCCAACAAATTCCTTTTTGTCAGATCATGCCTCCTTCAATTTGACCTGAAGGCATCACGGCGGCTCGCTGAGAACTTTAAGCACTTCCAGATTGAAGTTGCCCTGTGGCACTCCAGGTTGCATAATCAATCTCTCTCATTGCACTGAGTAACACTGCACATCAGGCCCTGAGCATGCCGCTATCTCATTATAGCTCAAAAGGCCGTCCATCACTTTAATGGATGTATATTTTATTTCATCGCCGTTATTAGCAAAGTGTGGCTCTGAGGTTTGTCACTGCTGGAGGAGGACGAGGAGAAACATCTTAAGCCACCACCAGCTTTGTTGTTCTCGTGACCTTGTTTTCCATCCTTTTCACATACGAGTTGATAAAAGTTTATTTCTGTTTATTTATTCATCAACTCAATTGAGCTGCGTCAAGGGTTGGCACCTGGGACTGAGGTTGACTCCTTTACATATTGGTGAGCATCTGGTTAAAGGGGCTAATATAGGAAGTTATTACAGTTTGAGTCACCATGGCATCAAAGGAACACTCCACTCCCAGGATCATAATAGCACCCCGGTCTGTTTGTCATCTCCATGAACCATGATTAGCCGGCTAACTAAAAAACAGATGGACAAGCAAACGCTGTGCAATTTGACATTCTAGTTCCATGTGCTCATCAAAGTATTGCGAGTAAAGCAGACTCAGATTCAGAAGTGGAATTCTTTGGACTTATAAAATGAATATCGTCTGAATTAGAGCATGGAAAACCTGCCTACGGCCTTCCGTGTACGGTTTTTAGCATTATTAGAGACCTCTGGACATTAAATAACACCCCTATAGTCACATTTACACTTTTGTTACACAATATACCATAGATTCCGATGTATAAGTCGCTACATAAGCTGCAGGGTTCAAAGTTTATAGCCTTCCTTATACGGTTTTTAGCATTATTAGAGACCTCTAGACATTAAATAACACCCCTACAGTTACATTTACACTTTTGTTACGACTTATACATTGGAATCTATGATATATTGTGTAACAAAAGTGTAAATGTGACTATAGGGGTGTTACTTAATGTCCAGAGGTCTCTAATAATGCTAAAAACTGTATACGATGTATAAGTCGCTAAACTTTGAACCCTGCAGCTTATGTAGCGACTTATACATCGGAATCTATGATATATTGTGTAACAACAGTGTAAATGTGACTATAGGGGTGTTATTTAATGTCCAGAGGTCTCTAATAATGCTAAAAACTGTATACAATGTATAAGTCGCTAAACTTTGAACTCTGCAGCTTATGTAGCGACTTATACATCGGAATCTATGATATATTGTGTAACAAAAGTGTAAATGTGACTATAGGGGTGTTATTTAATGTCCAGAGGTCTCTAATAATGCTAAAAACTGTATACGATGTATAAGTCGCTAAACTTTGAACCCTGCAGCTTATGTAGCGACTTATACATCGGAATCTGTGATATATTGTGTAACAAAAGTGTAAATGTGACTATAGGGGTGTTATTTAATGTCCAGAGGTCTCTAATAATGCTAAAAACTGTATACGATGTATAAGTCGCTAAACTTTGAACCCTGCAGCTTATGTAGCGACTTATACATCGGAATCTGTGATATATTGTGTAACAAAAGTGTAAATGTGACTATAGGGGTGTTATTTAATGTCCAGAGGTCTCTAATAATGCTAAAAACTGTATACGATGTATAAGTCGCTAAACTTTGAACCCTGCAGCTTATGTAGCGACTTATACATCGGAATCTATGATATATTGTGTAACAAAAGTGTAAATGTGACTACAGGGGTGTTATTTAATGTCCAGAGGTCTCTAATAATGCTAAAAACTGTATACGATGTATAAGTCGCTAAACTTTGAACCCTGCAGCTTATGTAGCGACTTATACATCGGAATCTATGATATATTGTGTAACAAAAGTGTAAATGTGACTATAGGGGTGTTATTTAATGTCCAGAGGTCTCTAATAATGCTAAAAACTGTATACGGAAGGCCGTAGGCAGGTTTTTGGGGGGGGGGGGGGGGGGGCACCAGTCTCAGTCGGGAAGTTCAGACTTCCAAGTCTCCTGCAACCCCAAGGCATCCCAACTGGGCATGCCCAGCATCCGATCTAGATGTCCAGACCACCTCAATTGGCGCCCCCCCACACCTCCTTAAGGTCACGACCCTCATGACTACAGGCGAGGGTGGAAACGTAGATGGGTTGAGCTCTTTCCACCATGACGCTTTCAGTACAGCGACCCCTTCCCTGCAGCAGCTGCTGCGCCGCCGAATCATCCCGATGTACTTGAACTTCACTCCAACCCAAACGCTGCAATCTACCTTATTCTGCCCGAGGCCTGCTGAATCTTATCCCAGACGCTTGGTGGGCAGATTGATTGACTTTGATTATACAGTCGTTAACTTCTATTTATGCTTCTATGATGGTTAAGAATGTTACATTTGACTTAAAACATCGACGCTGCAGTTAAGCCAGGTTTTTACGATGGTGACGGCTTGAGTCTGGAACACATTCATTTTATTATTTCCTGTGAGTTTTGAAATTAAACCAACTTGGAAGTCAACCAACATCACGGAACAGCTTGTGTTCAACTTTGGAGGCTCCGGTGTATTTATTATTGGATGCTTTGTCTTCATGACAGACCACCCAAACCCGAGCCAGCATATACAGGATATTTCATGTGCATAAAATACATTTCCAGACAGCGTTTAGGCCATGTTTGCACTAGCTGACATTATCCCGAGTCCCTGGATGCGTGCGCTATATGATGAGTACTATAAATATTAAGAACTGCGTGATTTTTCTAGCTCAGCTTTGCCTTTTGAAGCAATTCTTTTGAGTGATCCGGTGACGTGCATTTGCAAGTGGACCAAAAATCGCTCTCCTGTGGCTCAGAGGTGCACTGCTGGTATAAATTTTACATTCAATACCGAGAAGGAAATTCAGCAAATTTATAAGGGCGGACCCAGAGAAAATCCCCCGCCACTGCAGTCTCTTAGGCACCTGACTGCAGAAATATATAGCATGAGCACATTTAATAACGTTTATTAAGGGCCAACAATAATTGATTTGGACTTTTCTTTCAGTCTGTCTCCAAGTGGGAGATGATTATGGAACCTGAGAGGGAGGTCTCTGAAAAGGAAATTGGTGTAGGAATAGCAAAGCAGGGGTGGAACAAAATATTGATAAAGCGATATAGCACATTGTCATCCCTCATTGTACGCTATCAATACTTATTGATATTAATGTGATGTCAAGCTCACCTTTCTCTTCCGCTTGGAGTATTTCCGAACGTGAACAGCGACGACCGTGTTTTGGTCTTTTTCACTGTCAATCTTTTTTCTCTGCTTTTTAGTTGACTATAGTGCATTGACTGTACTGTTAATGTATTCATATTATTTCCGTAATATTTGGACTTTATTCTCATAATATTATACATTTTTCCCAAGCCTATTTTTTCTAAATGAATTACTTCATTTTGGTTTTTTTCTCATAATATTACCACTTTAAAAAAATAACCCCTTTTCCTTTAATATTTCAATGCCATGCTACATAAATGACACTATTGTTCCTCGGAAAAGCAACCATTTTTTTCGTCATATTTTTTTCTCTTAATATTTTGACTTTATTCTCGTTGAACTACGGCTGTTTTTTTCATTTTCAATCCATTTAAATTTTGACTTTATTCTCATAATATTATACATTTTTCCCAAAGCCTAATTTTTCTAAATGAATTACTTCATTTTGTTTTTTTTCTCATAATATTACCACTTTAAAAAAATAACACATTTTCCTTTAATATTTCAATGCCATGCTACATAAATGACACTATTGTTCCTCGGAAAAGCAACCTTTTTTTTCGTCATATTTTTTTCTCTTAATATTTTGACTTTATTCTCGTTGAACTACGGCTGTTTTTTAAATTTTCAATCCATTTAAATTTTGACTTTGTTCTTGTAAAATGAGAACTTTCTTTCCAATCTAATTTCCCCAAAATGACAAATTTATTTTGTTTGGTTGTTCATAACATGACATATTGTTCAAAACAATACAACTTTAAATTATGTAATGTTTATTATTATTATTATTAATTTTCTTTTCTTTTTCTGCATATTATACAGCGATATTCTAATAAAATTATGACTTGTTTAGGTGACTTTATTGTAAAATGACTCCAGATTTCTCTATTTTTGTTGTCTATTTTTTAGTTTTCTTGTTAAATGATATTTTTGAAATGTGCCGCAGGCCAATAAAAAAAAAACCAGCCAGCGTTGCATCTATTATTTGCATTTTTTTTCCGTAGGTGTTGGAATGCAGCCCCCGCTAATAGTGGGGCTCTCAACAGAAGAGATGATAAATGAGTAGGAAAAACGGGAACACATTTGGCGTTTTTGTTATAAACCTTGAACTGATTGACTGTGAACGCAACAAGAACAACAACAACACATAATAATGGCCGCTCATAATCACGGCACATAATCGCAAAAAATGTCCGCTAACTCGTAAAGCCAACCGCCAGTTAAAACAAACCAGACCACACATCATCGCCAAAGATCATGCTGGCTCGCTGTACCTGACCCTCAGCGGGGCCGCTGACCCCCCCCGACCTTTGACCGCAGGAAGTGAAAGCTGTGGCGGCGTTGTGAGAAGCCCAAGTGAGCCGCCACTCCCATGGAGGAGGACGTCTGCTCCACATGTGTCACATCTGTCATGTGACGGCCAAGAGGAGAACGCGGCATTGAACAGTGGATGTCGGCCGTCGCCACCGAGCCCGGCCTGTGTTGTGCCATGACACATTGCAAGCACATGAGCGTATGAGTCAGTGGGTCACTGAGTCAGTCGCCAGCTATGAAAGCCGTCCACTCAACTGAGTCAGCCAGGTGCCTTTTTTCTCCCGATCCTGACAAATGACATGGAAAACACAAACAATGACATTCCACAAAGGACACGGAGGTGTGTGCCAGATTCCTTTAAAGACGTCCCAGGCCTGGATTTGTATTTTGAAAAAGAAAGGGTCATGTTGGGATCGCAGCCGGCGGCTCAGACAGCCGAGGCGATCAAAACAGTTTCATGTGAGAATGAAGACACACTTCAGTGAGCTCGGCTCTGTCAAAACACATCACGATTAAGACACTTCGTATGCGCCTGATCCCCTCACCCGTTTTGGACAGAGTGTCTGCTGTGCGTCTGTGTGTGTGATAGTGTAACACACCCATTCATTTCCACTGAAATGTTTTTGTTTGTTTTTTTGCTTCTGCAACTGTTCCAATTTTCAACGCTGTGGGGTCTGGAGTTTGGATCGTCATTCATCGACATTCAAAAGCTATACAGATGTACAACCACTTCTTAAATGTTGGACTTGAACTTGTCGTGGGTTAGGGAGGTTGAAACTCAATTTAGGTCAAAATTGAGTTTCAACTCTTGTTTTACTGTGGGTTAAAGAAGGGGGGGGGATCAATAAAATAACAAAACACAACAAAATTGAGATGTATCAGTCTAGAATAGGTTTTGGGACTCCAGCAAACCACAGTGAGAGCCATTATCCACAAATGTCAAAAACATGGAAGAGTGGTGAACCATCTCTGGAGTGACCGGCCAATCAAAATGACCCCAAGAATGCAACAACAACCTATCCGAGAGGTCACAAAAGACCCCACAACGACGTACAAAGAACTGCAGGCCTCACTTGCCTCAGTTAAGGCCGGTGTTCATAACCATAAGAAAGACACTGGGCAAAAAGACCAAAACCACAACCAAGGCTTGTTTGATTTTGCCAGAAACCATCTTTGACCTTTGGGAAAATATTGTGTTTGCGCATTTATGCCGCATTTCCAAAAAAAGAACATCATACCAACAGTAAAATATGGTGGCGGTAGTGTGATACGCAACCTTTTTCATCTCCGTCAGGAACCAGTTGAAACTAAAAATAGAAAGTTTCGGGAATTATAGGTGGAATGGATGGACTTGGCGAAACCTTTCCTGACAGCGAATCCCACTCTCCAGTGCTGGCGTTACAACGAATTCAATTGTAAACTGTCCTTGAGACTCCAGGACTGCTGTTAGAATAAAAGGGGCGGTGCCAACAAAGACAACTTGAACAGTCCGACTGGGATGGATTCAATGCCCCAGGAATACGATGACCTGGATGAATGAGACAAGCACAGTATTCTCTTAATCCACGTCGAGACCGAAACCTTCACAAAGCCTTTTCTCCCCGTCCTCCTCCTCCTCCTCCTCCTCCTCCTCACTGTCCATGTCACACAGCCTCCAAATAAAGGCTAAATCCAGCCCCATAAATGCTGCCTTCAGGTTACCTTGACCCGCCGTGGTGAGAGCGGAGCAGCTGGCAGGTGAAAGCAACACGATGGAAAAGCCATCCAACATGAGCCAATGTTGTCCCAGCAAACACGGCGTGACAAATGACGGCTCTCAGCAGCGCCGAGAAACCACAAAAACAGCTCCTGGTCATCAGGAAGCTGTCGTGAAGTCACCATGGCAACATGCTGACACAAACGTTAACCGTCTCTCTTACCAGATGTCATCCGGAGGCGCGCGCACGAAAGGTCAGGAGAGACACGTTGCGTCCCACGTTGGGTCCCACGTTGGGTCCCACGTTGGGTCCCACGTTGGGTCCCACGTTGGGTCACGATTCGCCCTCTCCATCCGCTGCGGCGTGTCATTTTTTTAGCGCTTTGTCGTCACAGCGGGAAGGAGCTCCGAGCCGACTCTGACTGTCTCCTCTGAGCGTGGAACAAACATAAAGAATCCATCCGGCTGGAGGCACCTCCTCCTGGCTTTCTCTCTGTGGCAGGACTCTTGCTTCGGCCTTCCACACTTGCACAATCTCAGCCCCCCCCCTGGACAAGAGCACAGAAGTGGTAAACATCCGTGAGTGATTTCCAAAGTATTGTTTGGATTTCAGTGTCGTTTGGGACAAATATTTGATGTAATTAGCAGTCGGATGATCCATCAAGCATGCGAGATCCTTCCCAAAAACATCTTAACACTGCAGCACTCGTGTGTATAAGTCTTAGGCCGCAGTCCTCGGACTGTGCATGGCGGTTTTAAATGCACATTTAAGGATGGATCCCAAATGGATGCATGTGTCCTGCACTACTTTACTTTAGTGGGAAAGGACTTTGGCAAAAAGGCACACAGGACTTGAAAACAAACTTAGCAACATCCTGCAACACGCCATGACGCAGGGAGGCCTTTATTCAGTCTAATTCCAGTTTGTTTGTGTTGACAGAAATAAAGCCACAAGGTGGAGGACACACACACACACACACACACACACACACACACACGCAGGGAGGCAGACATTCAAATATTTGGCCTCAAATTGCTTCTGCGCTGACTCACTTGTGATGAAGGTAGTTTTCCCTCCTCCGCAGCTCCACTACTAACCTGTTCGGTCCTGCCGCCAAATCAGCGTGGATGGATTTATGAGGAAACAGGAGAAAGTCTCACATGTCTTCCTTGACGTGCACACAACTTCCTGAAAAGTCCGTGCGTAACGCTTTTACGCAGCGACAGTCCACGTCTGAGGACAACTGAGGTGATATTGGTTTCAAATCGGGTTTTCCGGGGCTGGTATCCCGTGATGAGGACCTCTGTCGCTCCGCTTGAGTGAAGGGAAGCAAAGTGAAGCAAAGTGAAGTGTTCCTTCAATGGCCCGCAGCAGTGTTGGCTGTGCGTAAAAAGAGCGCGCCGCTCCGCCTGTCAGAGGAGTGAAACTGGAGCGCGCTCGTCGCTCTTCAAGCTGCTGTGATTTCTCCCACTCTCTCTCACTCTCTCTCCCCCTCTCTCTCTCTCTCTCTCTCTCCCTCGTTGCGTCGCTGTCTCCCTCTCCCCTCCTTCTCAAACATGGATCATGTGTCTTTTTGTTCCTCGAGGGAGGAGGGAGTGAGGAGGCTCAGGTAGAGACTGAGGAGCATCGTGGGGCGTTCACGTGACAGCAACACACATTACAAAGTCTCAGAAATGCACACGTCTCCTTTGACTCACCTGCGGTATTATTCTAAACCGCGGGTGGCTAAACTGCGGCCCGTGGGCTACATCCGGCCCGCCAAGCATGTCAATCCAGCCCATTTCCAAATTCCTTGTTTCAAATCTTTCACATCAAAACTGCATTGTTATTGTGGTACGCGCGAGTCGACCAAAATATCTGTAGCTTGTACAAAAAAACCATCCAAACAACACAACCTAGCTAGCATGTGGACATACTAAGAAATATTTACATATTTATATATATTTATATTATATTTATATGATATATTCCTGCCTTTCTCCACAAATCTTGCCGCATTTGTTGCATTGTTGTCCGTTTGAAGACGTCGTCAGAGAAGCAAACAAGGAGGAGCTAACATTGTTGTTGCCGCTGGACTACCCAGCATGCTTTGCAGGTTTCAAGTTAGGTGTTATGTGCGGCCCCCTAATGTATCCTTCATTCATTTTCCATATATGACGGTCACAGGTATGCTGGAGCCTACCCCAGCTGTCTTGGGGCGAGAGGCGGGGTACACCCTGGACTGGGGGGCCAGCCAATCACAGGGCACATATATGTAGACAAACAACCATTCACACTCACATTCATACCTATGGACAATTTGGAGTGGCCAATTAACCTAGCATGTTTTTGGAATGTGGGAGGAAACCGGAGTACCCGGAGAACATGCAAACAGGCAGAGGGTGGAATCATTATGGAAGAATCATTTATGGAAGACCATTCACCAGAGTTTCAGCTATTTCTGTCCATTTTTAGTCAATTTATGGCTTTCCCAAGATGTGTTCCAAATGTCCACCATTCCGTGGACATAGACAGGCACGTTTAACGGAATGAAGTGGCCTCTGAAGCACTTTGTCTGGAACCTCTGAACCCCAAAAAACATGGTTTTTGCTATTGACGTGCCCGGAAAGCAAAAAATGGGCTTCATCTGAGAACCAGACGTTCTCAAGAAAGTTTTCGTCATTTTCAAGCACATTACAGAAGCATTCACACATTGTTACTCGCTTTTCCTTGTCAGCATCAGTTAGTTTTTGCTTTATTTGGATCTTGTACGGGTATAGGTGCAGATCAGACGTAAGAACACGCCGCAGTGACTCCCTTGTCATTCCGAGTTCTTGGCTGCGTCTACGCACTGATTTCCTAGGACTGCGTCCTACCGAGTCCCTCACTGCAGCAATGTTTTCTTCTGTCCTTGCACTCTTTTTCCTGCCTGAATAAGTTCCCCCTGTGGCTTTAGAACATAAGTTCACTACAGTCCCATTCTCTGAACTTCGTAACCCAACTAACAATCGTTGATTTTGGTGGAAAGTTGCGACAATGGAAACGTTTTCGAAACTGAATCTGTACACTCTGGTATGATTTTGTCGCAAAATAGATCTCCAGGGAGAATATCTTCTGCTGATTTGTCCAAGATATTTTTGGGGCAACTATAGCTGAAAACGATCATACATAGGTTCACCTTTCACGTCCTGCAACAGAAAAGACATTCGTTAAAAAATCGAATAAAATATGGGTACGTGTCTTTTTGCGTCACCCTGTAATAAGCGGTTTTGTCAAAGTCCAATGCAAAGTGATGGTGGAAGGGATCTAATCCAGCATCACCACCAGCACGGACCCTGTGGTCTCTCCACCCTCCACACAGCCAGGCACTCCCTGCATAGCAAACACCAGGCCCGCCACGCACAAAGGCTGGGTAAACACTTTTCCACTGAGGACCCGCTCACCGCGTAAAGTCAGAGACAAATGCAGGGAGGATCCCTGGTTCTGTGCTTCTATTAATAGCAGCAGCGACAACAAGTGTGTGACATGCAGGAATGTATACAGTCAGATAATAAGATGGGCTACAAAAGGAGGAGGTGAAAGGTCACAGTCAGAAATGATTGATGCTTTGTTTTGCACATAAAATGCACTTTATCACACCAGGAACATACAACACTGACACCTGTACACTTCTAATCAGAGCCAATACAGGAGGAATAAAACTCGAGAGGTGTTAATTCAACAATATTTGATGTATACAATATAGTATTTGTTTACTGTGCCTGGAGTTAGCATCGTACATTCTCATATTCTAATATCTTGCTGGAAAAATGTAAAGTTAGTGTCAGTTAAACACATTTACGTACTAAAAAAAAACAAAAAAATTAAAAATGATTATCAGGTCATCAGACTAAAGTCCAAGTCGAGTCCTGAGTCATTGGTGTTGACATTTCAAGTTCCGTTACAAGAATTTGATAATATTGTCAAGTTGTCAAAATTGTGACTCAAGTCATGATTTTGATCAATTTGGACTCGACTTATGAACCTGTGAATGGGTATGTCGGGATTTTTGTGCCCCCCACCCTCCAAAAATAAAAAATAAAGTGTTCCCTCGTTTATCACAGGGGATAGGTTCCCAAAAAGTGAAATCTGCAAAGTAGCCAAATTCATTTCAATACAATAATTATACATGTTTTACGTCTGTAAAACCCCTCACCATACACTTTATACAGACCCGTTTTTCAGACCCGCATTCACATTTGATCACATTTTTCTCTTATTTTGACACTCTCAAAGTTCAGAATTTTGCTTGAATTTGAATGATCAATCACCGTGGCCACACGAAATGATACGAAAGGGTACCTATGGTGCTTTTTCCACTTTTCTGACCTATACATGTAGTTAGAATGTTGTATTCTCGTGTTAAACCATGCCAAAGTTTCACATAAGGAGATTTACGCATTTGGAAGTGAGCCCTGAAAGAAGTTCGGGATGGCTCAAAATGCTCGGTTTCAAAAGGCGTGGTAAAAGAAGCCTCATTGTGATGTCACACAGCTACCTACAAAACATACATTTACAAGATAAAATGGAGTATTTGTTCCGTGAAATCGTATTCATCTATTCCCCACAGGCTGGTTGCGTGTCTCTAGGCTGGACTACTTCCAGTATATGTATATGTATATGTATATGTATATGTATATGTATATGTATATGTATATGTATATGTATATGTACTGTATGTTTATCCCATCAGATTGCATCTTATATGTGTTGCCATATGAGTATAATCTTCCCAGGGCCTTCAGAATCAGAAGTGGTGGCCCAATGGAGGTGTTGATTTCGATTTCAGATTAGCCTAATGTAAAATATTTCAGTCATGTTATTAGATGAATTGTGATTGTGACCTGCTCCAGATGATGTTGTAGTGTAGAGGATTGGAGCTTGGACTATTTTAGAGCCAGTGTTTTTGAAGATAAAGAACATAGTAGTTTTATTGTGGTTGTGTTTATTGTTGATGGTTTGTGTAATTGTGTGTATTAAGAGGTGGATCAGGCTACTGTTTTGTTGGAATCGTTAGATTTGAAATCCACTTTTGACACTCACACCCAAATCTCAATGTGTTTTTTTTCCCCAGAGGCGAAGAAATGGAGATGATACAAATCAACTTTCTCCCGCTTGTATACTTGTTGCATGCATTATTTCCAAGTTTGCCATTCCTAAAAGGGCCGTCAAAGATGTCAAGATGTGTGTGATGTATGTGATGTGTGTGAGGTGATTGTACAAACATTGTCACGCTCCACAGCCCCAAACAATGTTCAACAAGTTCATGGCTCACATTGATGGATGATGTTGACACGCGTGTTACGTGCTGTGGCCCCTTGCAGCAACGACACCGCGACGTCATTCCTAACATTAGAAGATCGGGCGTCAACTTTTGAAAGCGCTAAAGTCATCAAATGAAGCCCGTATCAGCTGATCCATTTTTAAGACTTACAGCTGAAATGACTAACCTCTACGTTGTCCGCTACATTGCACAGTTACTGCTGACTCAGGTCAATATGGAAATATAACACCCGAAAGATGTCACATGTATGATCATTCACTGACAATCTATAGAAAACACGGCTTGCATTGCAGTTCAATCAATTGGCTCATTGATTGTGGCCAATATCCCTTAGACACAAATGATAAGATGCTGGGTAATTACTATTATTATTTTTATTAGCAAATTTAAATATTATTCAATGACAACACGACTGACGGTTGCACGCCGGACTGAGTTCGATTCCACCCTGGGCCATCTCTGTGTGGAGTTTGCATGTTCTCCCCGTGCATGCGTGGGTTTTCTCCGGGTACTCCGGTTTCCTCCCACATTCCAAAAACATGCTAGGTTAATTAGCCACTCCAAATTGTCCATAGGTATGAATGTGAGTGTGAATGGTTGTTTGTCTATATGTGCCCTGTGATTGGCTGGCCACCAGTCCAGGGTGTACCCCGCCTCTCACCCCGAAGACAGCTGGGGTAGGCTCCAGCACCCCCGTGACCCTCGTGAGGATAAGCGGTAGAAAATGAATGAATGAATGAATGAACACAAAATGCAGTTTTTGAATGAAACTTTTTCATCAATCAATATTATATCCTTAAAAAAAAAGTGATTTTCCCCTAAAGCTAATATGGTTGGGTCGCCCTTAGCAGCAACAACTGCAGTCAAGCGTTTGTGATAACTTGCAATGGTGCAATGATGGTTTCTCACTACGTACACTAGTGTCCCGCGGCACAGTGGTTGGAAATCACTGGTCTAGGTCAGTAATTGAGTGTGAACTGATGGTGTGGTTTTCTGATTATTAAATCAATTATGACCAGTACGTGCGTCTCAGGGCCACATACTGAAAAAGCTAAACAATGTAACTTTTTAACAGGCTACAAACAATCCCATGTACAGTACTTTTGTAATATACAGTAAATAAGAGTATTATTATTATTATTATTATTATTAGCATCAACATTCAAACACTTTGCTTCATTTATGCTTTTTGGAGGCGTGTCTCAATTCTTTTGTCTCAAGAGTCCCGACATCCTTTCACAAGAAAGATTGATGCTGCCTTTGTGATGCAGGTGATTGCCTTGGTTCCACCCGGTACCGAAGGTAAGCCAGGAGACACAGAAGATCATCCCAGATGACCAAACTTTATGTCAACAAAGGTTCATTCGGCCAATTTCTTTTTGTTTTTCTCGTCATTCAATCTTTTCATAAAGAGTTTCAATTTCAGTCCCGGGGGTCGTGGCCTTCTGAGAAGAGGCGGGGCAGGGAACCTGTCGTGGAGAATAAAAAGACCCATCATCTGAAGAGGTGCAGGCTCGTGCTGGTCAGCCAGCTGCCTGCAGGAGATCCCATGTGGCAAATATGGTCCCTTCGCTGCAGCCGCCTCTCAATCCCACCCAGCCGTGCAGAAGGAGCCGTTTGAGGGACCAGAGCTCAGGGTGTTCGGGTGAACGGCGAGGCGTGACTTTTACGGGGGATCCGGCACCCTATTAACAGCAGGATGGGGTCAGTCCAGCACTGCTCTCTAATGGGCCCTCGGCGCCTTGTCCTTCCTCAACACAGCTGGACTGGCCACTCGCTCCCACGGACGCTCCCACAGACGCTCCCACAGACGCTCCTCTGGTTCCTCGAAGACGGAGGTTGACGTAGCAGCTGACAAGTTGCGTGTTTATAGCGTGTCTGTGCAACAGGCCTCAAATGGGTCCCTCAGGGCCGCAACAATAAAACTACATCTACCTCACAGGACACAAGAGTGGGATCAGAATAAACGAGGAGGGAAGCGGGTGGGTCAGGGGTAGGAAACGCACGGCCCGCGGGCTCCATCATATTTTGACATCAAAGTTAGTGTGGTCCGCACACGCCAGGCGTTGTAAACATTTCAATATTCACATGAGTGGAAACAATCCAAAGTGTTTATCTGTGGTTATGAAGTCAATGTTTCAGTTTTAGCAACGGGTGCAAACTGATGCTAACTCTGGAACACTGGAAGTCCAACAAACTGATCGAACAAATCAATGTCCATTCCACAGCGTTTCAACATCAACTTGCTATTTGGGAACTATGTTAAATCTAAACATGTAACTTAAGCGACTTTCCACAAAACAAGTGCCGCAAGGCATGCTGGGAAGCCGGAAACACTGATGCTACAGTGCCGTAATTGATGCGGGTTGGTCTCTGGCCCCAGCGGTGTGTTTGAGACCCCTGGCGAAGGCAGGAATTTCAACCATTGGTGGGAGACTAACACTCTTAGGTACACCTGGTCAAGGATAATGATTTCCACGGACACTTTTAAAGTTTCAGTATGGTAATTTGCGCCAAGATGACTTAAATAGCGTGACCAATCAGAGCTGTCATGATACAGGTTTACCTTGAATCAAGAAGAGACGCCAAACAATGTCCATTACAAACCTTTTAATCGAGTCGCAGAAAGCAATTTACACTTGGATATAAACAGACTGTAACGCCTCCATTTTTGATCACTTCCCCTCCACATTGATGATGCTGAAATGTTAACAAAAATGGTAACACCTCCATTTTTGATCACTTCCCCTCCACATTGATGATGCTGAAATGTTAACAAAAATCGAATAAAAAATCAACAAGACTTGACTGATTGAATACATTCCTCTTCATCAAGGGGGGAGATTTGGGTCCAGTCCATCTGAATGCCAATTGCATTCGTTGACGTTAAAACAAGGGTGGGGGTGAGGGTGGGGGGCAGCACTCACCCCCACCCGCCATCTGTTTCATGTCCGACTGAAAACACACTTTGATGTGTAATGGTTTCAGCCAAAGTGGCACGGCATCGAGATGCTGTCAGCAAGGACCAAACATGTTGGTGCGTTCAAGGACACCGGTAAGCTGCTGCAACACACTATATGCCGTGTTGTAAAATCAAAATGGACAAATGACAGCGAGCACGGCCTGCTGCTTAAGCGGCCAGCGTTCGGTGAAATGCCCGTTTATAGAAGTGACTTTATGTGGAATAAAAACAATACACACGTACTAGACTTTAGTAAAGAAGACTCAATTTCATTGTGGGCTGCACTTTGGACCTTAACACCGGGAGGATAAAAACTCCAAATAAGACAACCAGTGTCTTCAAGCGCCCCCCCCCCCCCACACACACACGTAATGGACTGCACCCAAATCTCCAAAATGAAAAGTGACCGCTCCCGACCTACAGCTGACGATCCGTACTGGGTCAGCGGCGGTTCTTCTCATTCTAGCTTCCAGGAGATGAAATGTAAGGCAGTGTGAGCGCCTGCTAAGAGTTCAAAGGTCATCTGTTCCCTCGAGTAACAACATGAACGCTACAGTAAGTATGCACTTCCAGAAAAGAAATGAAAACCCACCTGAGACAGACAAAATCAAGAACGTTCTGCTTTGGTGAAGCAGCATGGAGACGTAAAGCTGATGATCTCGTTCCAACGTTGGCAAGCAAACACGTATTTGGACATATTCATATAGTACACGTTGCAGCATGGAAATACTTGAGTAAAAACAATTGATTGGAGATGAACAGATGACAGACGTGTGCCGATGCAAAGAGGACTTTGAGATTGAAACTATTGAAAAAAAAAAAAAAAAAACTAATTCCCGCCAAACCAAAGTGGCCGCAATCTCGTAGGAAGCACACGTGGCGACGTCAAAAGGGATTCGGGTTTCCTCCAACACGACAAAGAGAAAGCAGGCCAGCCTGTGAATCTAACGTTGGCTCTCAGTAACAAAATAAATAATGACAACATATATATATATATATATAAATATATATATATATATATTTAGAGTCCACAATCCCAAAAAATGTCACTGATTTCTGAAGCACAAGAAGATCTGCAGCAGCGGGAGGACGGAATCGGTTGTGACATTCAGACCAGTGCCGACCTTCACGTGGCGAGGCGGACAGTACACATGCATGCACGCACGCACGCCATCCAGTGTCCAAATGAAACCTACCACGGATGATGAGCTGACGGATGATCGGGAAAATAACATTTTTTTTGGGGGGGGGGGCTGCTGCAGCAGCTGATTAAAAAGTAAAAATCTAAATCTGCTATTTACACTGAGGTGTGAATACATTCAGGCAGCAAAAAAAAAAAAAAAAAGAGAGAGGAGCACCTCTCCCTTGTTCGAGGTACGTTTGGCACTGCTAATACTCGTCCGCCCGTCCACCGTGTCAACTTCACCCCAAGATGGACGCGTCTGCTCTTCCAAAGTCATTCATGTGACACCGGAGTTTAAAGTGGTAAATGTTCAAATGCGGGGCACCAGACAGGGAATGGGCGGATCCAGTCAACCCCCCCCCTCGCCCCGTGTGGGGTGATCAGTCGGCGTCTTTGGTTCAGAAGGCACGTGTGTGCGCACATCACCACAAACCTCCGTTTAGACTCCAAGTCATCTCTCCTGTGATATGACAAAGCCCACAGTGTAAAGGCCGCTTGGACACTCGGGTTTCTTTCTCTCTTTCGTTCTTTCGTTCTTCCTTGCTGTCCCCCGGCTTCCCGCGCTGTGGTCCATCGGGAAGGGGCCGGAGACCAGAGTGGCGTACACTCAGATGCCGTTGGTGAGGTCTGTGATCACACTGGCCCTTACTAACTTGCGCAGGAACTCTTTCTCCTTAGATATGTTGTGAGTCCACGACTGGGGGAATCAGAGGAAACATTCATTCATTCACAATTGGGAGGAATTTGTTTTGACACAGGAATATGGATTCATGGAATATATGGATATGGAATAATGGATTCACATGGGTATGCACATCACGTACAAACTCTGACCACACTTTTCATTTTATGATCTAATGTCCATTTTTATTGGTGCTGTCAAGCAGGGCACATCTCCACAACCAAAGCCAGGGGTCTCAAACACGTGGCCCGCGGGCCAAATGTGGCCCGCAGGACACTAGTTTGAGGCCCCCGCCTTGATATGAAAGTTTAATGTTAGTGCGGCCCGCGCAAGTTTGATATGGATGCTGTATGGTATCATGTACCCAGAAAAAATGATTACGTTTGATTCATGTTCATGTTAAAGGTTAAATAACTGTTAATAGTTATCCTCCCTATCCGTGTGGAAGTGGTAAGTTTTTGGCTATTTAAGTTGAAAGGAAATAACTTGAAGGCTACCGTTTAGGTCGCTAGCTCTCTAGTTTGCGAGTTAGCATGTGTCTCAAGACCCTGCAGTTGCGCAATATGTTGTAAATAAAAAGAGTATAAATGTGACTATAGTCGTGTTTTGTCATGTCTACAGGGCTCTAATAATGCTTTGTTCATTTTAATATGAAAAAAATCATTTGTCTACCCACCAACTATATGTGCTTTCTTAAGTTTTTATTATTATTATTATATTTATTTATTTATTACTGATTGATTGATTTTCTTTATTCTTGATTTATTTATTTTTGATCTTATTTTGTGCAGAAAAAATAAAAATTAAGATATTTGAGAACAGTGGAATGTTTTATCAGAGCTTTTCTTGTAGAAAATTGGAACCAAAGCACTGAAAAATATTGTATATTTTAATAAATGCGTTTTTTTTTTGTTTTTTTTTTTTAAAACCTGATGCGGCCCAGCCTTGCCCAGACCCTAGCTCCAGCCTAAATTAAATCAATCATTACCTAAGACGTACTGTATTTATACGTCTTTTACGTTTTTTTTGTTTGAGTGAGAGGCACAAAGAGGTGATGATGCAATTCCACAATAAAAGAGAGCATATTTGATGCAGTTTTAAGGCCACAAAATAATAATAATAAATAATCACAAGGTGGCATTATAAGGACTCATCAAGGCCTGCATTTATTCTATTGAAAACAGACACAGCACGACAACCAGTAAGTAAAAAGGCATCTTTCCATGTAAAACAAATATTATTATTATTATTGTGTTTGTGTTGTGGCATCATTGTTTGGATATTTTGGATTCATATATATGGCTACATTTGTGTCAAAGTAAAAGTTATGGCTGCAATGCATCTTCACCAAAAGCCTTTTGACTGATATTGCTTTTTTGCTGAAAAATGATATGCCGATATCGTCCAACTCCCAATTTCCGATGCCGATATCAATATGTGTAACATGACATATCTCCTGCGGTGGAATGAACACACATAAGTGGACAGCATTTCTTAAATATCTCTTTTCATAATCGGGAAAAAAATGTGATACCAATATGCCATTTTTATACCAATACTGGGCTGATAATTCTAGAATGAGTCACATAAGTCATATTTTGCTGAAACTTACATATGCAAAAATGTTTGGGATACTCTGGATCGGTGTATGCAGTACTCCAGGCAAATAATGGCCACAGCAGATGCTGACTGGTTTTTGGACCGTTCCGGATCGCCCCTAACAACACATTTTGGAGTAGCCTTTTATTGTAGCCAACCTAAGACACACATGTGCGGTCTCATCAACATCCTGCTATGCCACACATAATATTAGAGTGCCATAGGCCTTCAGGGACCACAGATAAACTTGAATATCTCAGAGTTTAGCTCATGAAAAATTGGTTGCGTTTTGTTAAGCCATTTAAGATATGTGCTTATTTACTATTTTGTCTAATATATGGGTCATATGAGTGGAAAGGTGACTAAAGGGGTCTTATTTCATGTGTAAGGGGCTCTAATTCTGTTTTCTATGGCTCAACTACAATACAAATGTTCCATTTATGAATAAGGAATTCATTTGAGGGATTACTGATTCACTAAAAAGGGTCAATGATTTTTACTGCTAATGGAATGAAGAGAATTTGAACAAAACGACACAAAAGACGTAGGTCCGCCATTACTGAGTTCAGGCAATCTGCAGTCCTTATCGCAATGACGTCAGTCCAACTCTGTTGGAAAAAACAGAGCCATCCCAAACATCCTTCAAAGATCACTTCCAAATGGGCAAAGCTCCTGATCTGAAACTTTAGTATCGTTTAACACGAGGATAAACATTTGAACAACATTTACAGGTCAGAAAAGTGGAAAAAGCATAAAAGTGAAGTGAAAAGGACATTTTGGTGTACTTTGTCAAGTGACAAGCTGTCCTTGAAACACAACAACGTGATAAGAAAGAAGACCCTCTCTACTGGTCAGCGTCATTATCTGAGCTCAGAAGACCAAACAACGGCAGCCATCAAGACGTTGCACGCCGCCCACAACGAATGGCGAACGACGACAGCGTAGATGGAGGCGATAATACACGGCAACATCTCACTGGGAGTTTAGAGGAAGGTTATCATCAAACGGCGTTCGTGGTTTACACACATCAGCACTCGGGTGACATCGCTGCTCGGCTGATCGGCTTTCAGTATAAACACGTGAGAAAGAGGCTAGAAGACCATTTAGCACATTGCTGGTGTGGCCTTACATTGAGTCATAACAACTAAGGCATGCGCTTTATTTTGGTTTTATTTTTTAATTTGCGAACTCATTTTTCCACCATTTCCAAACACTGGCCAGAAAAAATGATACTCCGAGCCGCTGAAAAATAAATTCATTGCCAGACGCAGCTTTACAGAACTCCCGTATGGATATGGAATAAACCATGCCACAAAATAGATCATTGGAAAGCGAATTGATGATGCACATAAAACCAAACACATCTGCGGTGTAATTCATTGGAAGTATGAACGCTGACATAATCGTATGCGTTTTGCAACATTGCGATTTATATTTGGAAAAAGTGACATCTGTGTCGTCTGGAAAAGCATATCCTTACAACACAATTTAAAGTGTGGTCAGGGAGGCTCGAATGAAAAATACTAAACATAAAATAAATATTTGTCCATTGAACTGTGTTAATACATTCACTGTCTGTATAATTGAAATCATTTTTAATATTTTCTGAAGCATATTTCAGCAGAAAGCTGACATGAATCTGAGGCATATCCCTCCTTTTAGCTTGACTCATTCACTGCCAAAGATGTATTTTTATGTCTTTTACGTTTAGAGGAGATGATGCAACTCCACGATAGAGGAGAGCATGTTGGGTGCCGTTTTAAGACCCCAAAAAACGGCAACAAGGTGGCAGAAGTGCATTTTATAAAGAGCCCAGCCTGCATCTTTCCCAATGAAGTGCATGCTCTGCAGCAATCCGTTAGCTCATAGTGTTATATTTATGTAAAAATATAGATTTTTTTTATAGATGTAAAACTATGTGTTTATATGGAGCATTGTATAAACATTTTGTCTAAATAGATATGGCCTGTTTGTGTTAGAGTTGCAAAGTTTTTGTTGATAACTTACTACTGCTGACTTTTACGACCTTCTAAAATATATTTTTTAACATTATTAGAGCCCTGTAGATATGAAATGACAGATAAAGAACAAATAAGACTTGTGCGTGTTACCATAAATGTGTTATCTAGTGAAGCCGAGTGGTGGGTGGACAGAAAGTGATGGCCGAGGTTCAAGGTTTAGGTTGTGGCCACAGTAATTTAGTTTTTAGTAGGGATTATTGTTCCCTTTGTGAGACCAATCTGGCCAATCAGGTCTGGTGGTCTCGTTCACCATGGCACTAACATTACTGACACCTAGTGGACAGTATAGAATGCTACATATCAGTCATAACGTCTTTGAATACATTTTGTGAATGCCTTATATTTGTATTTGAGTTCATTTAGCCATAAAATATGCTTCATTTTTTCAAATCATATCAGCATGATTTATGAATACATTTTTTAAAGTGAAGCTGCAAAATTTGAACTGCAAAGGGATGACTGTATTAACGTTAAAAAGAAAAACAAACCACAGAGTCAGTGCCTTACTCGCTGTGAACCTCACTGCCCATCACTGGTGCAAGTCATTCCAATAGCTGTGAAGTAGCGCTACGTATGCACAGGAACGGAGCAGCGGCTAATAGACGGCATCGACCTGCACACTAGCATGTGTGTAACACTCACCTCTTTAATAGCAGACATCTTGACGGTCTCGTAATAGTGCAGTGGGGCGTGGGGCATGCTCATGTCGTAGCCGAAACCGGCCACGGCCACCTCGTCACAGTTATGCAGCGCCATCGTTATTGCAACCGTGCCCAACGTTGGAATGTTCTGGAGGGAAATACACAAATCCTTCATCACTCTCAATTTCATCGTGATGTCGTGGTCTTAAACTTGCTGAGGGTCCAATGTGACTCCTGTATCCCCTTCTGTCTTCAGCTCTGCTAACTGACTTTGAACACCGGGTGATGAACTATTACCTTTAAGACGCGACCCCCTTCTATCACACCGTGATCTACAGGGTTGAACTGTGCTTCCTATTCGCCTCGGGCTGCCTCAGGTCGCGGGGAGGGAGGCGTGGGGGGTACGGACTGTGTGTGTGTTTTGTTTAAAAGAAGAAAGAGTGCAGGGAGACCCCATTTAAATCATTACCCTGATTTGCAGCCCTCGGGGAAGGTGGACAGCACCTGGCCAACCCCCTACTGAGCGCTCTGATACACATTCATTTACACACACACACACACACACACACACACACACACACACACACACACACACACACACACACACACACAAGCTAAACATAACCAATCAACCAACTCATTCATTTTCACATACATAAACATACAGTAGATGGTCAGAAGAGGAGGCGGGAAAAGGCTGGAGGGAACCATCAAAAGACCAAAATCCTGCCATCTGCGTTGCATGAGACAACAGTCCTACATTCACAAACACAAATGTGCTAATACAAATGAGCAGACGCACACACACACACACACACACACACACACTCTCACCACATGTTGAACACATGTGGGGTTCATGAAGGGGTGTTCTGAACGACCCATAGGGCAACGCTGGGGTGATACACCCCATGTCCCCGCTTGTTCACTGATAGTATTCCCACTTCATTTTCTGGCTAAACATAAACCTTGCACACATGTACGGCACGCACGCCCACAATTCAGATGCTGCAGCCCCATGTAAACACAGCCCAGAGAAATGATGGATATATACAGTATACACAGTGACAGACCATGCAAGAATACATATATGCATGTTAGAATATACACTGCATCCGGAAAGTATTCATCCAAATTGTATTAATTTAATCTCTTACCTCAAAATTCTACACAAAATACTCCATTATGACAATGTGAAAAATTTTTTTTTTTTACTTTTTTTGAATTGATTAAAAATAGAAAACTAAGAAATCCCATTTCCATAAGTATTCACAGCCTTTGCCATGAGGTGGTGGTGCATCTTTTTTCCACTGATCATCCTTGAGATCTTTCTACAGCTTAATTGGAGTCCACCTGCAGTCAATTCAGTTGATTGGACATGATTTGGAGAGGCACACACCTGTCTATATAAGGTCCCACAGTTGACTGTGCATGTCAGAGCACAAACACCAAGCATGAAGTCCAAAGAACTGTCTGTAGACCTGCGAGACAGGATTGTCTTGAGGCACAAATCTGGGAAAGGATACAGAAAAATGTCTGCTGCTTTGAAGGTCCCAACGAGCACAGTGGCCTCCATTATTCCTAAATGGAAGACGTTTGGAACCACCAGGACTCTTCCTAGAGCTGGCCGGCCTTCTAAACTGAGCGATCGGGGAAGAAGGGCCTTAGTCAGGGAGGTGACCAAGGCCCCGATGGTCACTCTGTCAGAGCTCCAGCGTTCCTCCGTAGAGAGCCTTCCAGAAGAACAACCATCTCTGCAGCAATCCACCAATCAGGCCTGTATGGTAGAGTGGCCAGACGAAAGCCACTCCTTAGTAAAAGGAACATGGCAGCCCGTCTGGAATTTGCCAAAAAGCACCTGAATGACTCTCAGACCATGAGAAACCAAATTCTCTGGTCTGATGAGACAAAGATTGAAGTCTTTGGTGTGAATGCCAGGCGCCATGTTTGGAGGAAACCAGGCACTGCTCATCACCAGGCCAATACCATCCCTACAGTGAAGCATGGTGGTGGCAACATCATGCTGTGGGGATGTTCTTCAGCAGCAGGAACTGGCAGACTGGTCAGGATAGAAGGAAAAATGAATGCAGCAATATATAGAGATATCCTGGATGAAAACCTGCTCCAGAGCGCTCTTGACCTCAGGCTGGGGCGAAGGTTCATTTTTCAGCAGGACAACGACCCGAAGCACACAGCCAAGATCTCAAAAGATTGGCTTCAGAACCACTCCGTGAATGTCCTGGAGTGGCCCAGCCAGAGTCCAGACTTGAATCCGATGGAACATCTCTGGAGAGATGTGAAAATGGCTGTGCACAGACGTCTCCCATCCAACCTGATGGAGCTTGAGACTTATTGCAAAGAAGAATGGGCAAAACTGCCTAAAGATAGGTGTGCTAAACTTGTGGGATCATATTCAAAAAGACTTGAGGCTGGAATTGCTGCCAAAGGTGGATCAACAAAGTATTAAGCAAAGGCTGTGAATACTTATGGAAATGTGATTTTTTGGTTTTCTATTTTTAATCAATTCAAAACATGTCAAAAAAAACTTTTTTCACATTGTCATAATGGAGTATTTTGTGTAGAATTTTGAGATTCATTTAATACAGTTTGGAATGAGGCTGTAACATGACAAAATGTAGAAAAAGTGAAGTGCTAGAAATGTGCTAGTGCTAGAATTGTGACCTTTAGGGAAAGGTAAACAGTTAAACAGCACATCATTTGTGAACATGCTTGGCTTTGTGGCAATTATTGCGTATGAGACAGGAGATTGTGCAATGATGTATTTTTCTGGCATTGGTAAGGTTTACACAGATTTCTTACAGTAAAAGAGTTACTAGTATTGAGTCAAGTTGTGGATTGATTCTCTTACTTTCTCCCGTTTGTTTTTGATGTACTCATGCCAGATGAGAGCATTTTAGGCTCCACTGACTGCCAACTCTCAATCACTTTAGGAAGGAGAATGCTTTTTGTCTGTTTTCTGTGATCCTGAACAAATTCCTGATTTTGTCCTTACACACAGAAGAGGAAATTATAAGCCAATTTCCAAGCCTAATGCGGGTAATTCCTCACTGTTGGCTCATCATGAAGGTGCAAGTGTGTGCCTGCATGAATCTTACCCCTCTTCCCATATTGCCATTGTTAAACGGCAGGCCGATGAACTGGAAGGCAGCCTCCTGGATGAAGTAGGGGTTGAGGATTCTCATCTCACTGGGCTCACGGGGCACATGCTGAGCCACGGACTTCCAAAAACCCTCCGTTCCTCGCTGGGGTAGGGGGCAGTCCAGGAAAAGGAAAAGAGAGACAAATGGGTGTCATTTCAAAATATCCTAATTTCCAGTGAATAAATAAGGTGAAGGGGCTCAGAGGACATCTGTAATTAGTTGGTGAGTGGTACCGCTTGCCTCACGGTGTCGGTACTGTGCTACCAACCGTGAGAATAATCATTCTAAAATATGATAACTGCCTTATGTGACAAGTCCGAACAATGTAAATAACACTATTCATCCATCCATCCACCTTCTTCTGCTTGTACGAGGTTGGGCCGCTGGGGTAACAACATCAAATAATCCCAGGCTTCCCTCTCCTCAGCTGCTTTGTCCAACTCCTCCTGGGGCCTTCCCAGGCCAGCTTGGACACATAGTCTCTCCAACATGTCCATGTTCCAGGCCTCCTGCCAGACGGACGTGCACTGAACACCTGAACACCTCACCATGGAGGCATCCTAACCAGATTCCCTCGTCACGTCATCCCGGCTGCTCTACAGAGGCTCTATTCGTGAGGTTCTCCCTGACGGCAGTGCTCTTCACCTTATCTCCAAGGGAGAGCCTGGCCACCCAACGGGTGAAACTCGTTTCGGTCAATTGTCCATGCAATCTTAGCCTTTTGGTCACGACGCAAAGATCATGAGGGTAGACGAAGGGTATCGAACATTGTGTGTTTCAAAAAATCTCATTTGGAGCAAGTTAAATTTAGTCCTTTAGGAGCGTTTTCATCAATATGGGCTTGTTTATATGTTACTTTCTGGCGGCAGCTGTTTATTTGGGACAATATTCTTCCAGGTATGCAAATGAGTTTCTGTAGCACATGTGTGTTTCCATTAGTGGAACAAATGGCGTTTGATTTGTTGAGACAATTTCAACTATTCGGGGCTCTGTGAGTCTGGATCGGCACTTATTACTTCCATACATATGTACAGTGTGCATTACATATCTCATTTGATAAGAAATGAGGACAAATTTGACTGGAAAGAAGGATGGTGGAGTTGAAACATTATCCTCAACTTACATGAGAGCGATTCAAAATCACACCTTGACCTGAGGGCGTTGTTAGAGACCTCATCATTAGGTGCTTGGGAAGTATGTTAGACAAGCTGCAGCACCTGAACACAATCATTCACCTTAATGAAATGCACTTGCTCCCGTCAGTCATGCAACCCATCAAACACAAAGCCTGGTTATCGATGCATTACACCTCCTGACAATGGCTTTGCACCTCCTGTGGCATTGGCCTTCTTCTTCCACGTGAAGGTGTCGCATGATAAACAGAATGACCATGCAACAAACCGGCAGTGCGTGATTGACTTGGCCAATAGTGTGACTTCCTAAAAGGAATCAAAGGCAGGCGGATCAGAAAATGAAAATGGGAATCACCTGTTCAAATAGCGCTTGTTGGGCTACCTTTGATACGTGCGTGCATGACTGTGTGTGGCGTGCATGCGCGCTGGCAAAGGTAACAAGTCTGCTGGATTTAACAACAGTGGCGGCTCTTTTTGAACGTAGGCCCAGCGCTGTGCTTTTGGCAAGCTGCAACAGGAACAACAGCTCATCTCTCCTGTCAACACAGCTTGTGTTTGCCAGGAATCTGTGTGGATGTCTTGGGTACGTTGAATAAAAGACAGTGAAGCATATTTGTCTTTATCTGAGGACAGAGACAAGCTAAATGGTACACACAATACACGCCCTCACTTTGCACAGCGATGACCCGGCATGTATGGGGTGAGGAACTCTTTGATGATCTTCACAAAAAACTGGACAAGTACAGGTGCCTTTGAGAAAAGGTGCAGCGCTGTTAGTGTGTTGGCTGCAGCTGTTTACAGCGAACGTCATCGGCTCAGTTTATAGTACTACGGCCGGGACAACACACCCATATGGTTCCCATACATTCATTTATTTGTGGTAGCCCGCGCTCATAAACACATTATATCGGGTCTGTCTGTGAATGTATGCTGTACTTCCTCTGCTTCTTCACACAGAGAGAATAAGATGTAGCAGGAGGGATTGGTGTTACTACCTTAGTGACTGTATTTAGAGAGTATTGATTAGCAATAAATACAACAGTTATATACTTTAAGAGTCCAAGGTAGAGCATAGAAACCAGGGCTCGACAATAACGATGTACCGATGGCCCGGGGCAAGTTAAAACAAAATTGGGGCAAGTAAATCCAATCATTAATATTCCCGTGGGGCAAGTGTACTTTAGCATGCCGTACTGCCAAGAGTTTTTTTAAAAGCGGTTCTTGTTGGGTGTTGGTAAAACACGGACTTCGTAATTCCGGTGGTAATTTGCAAACTAATCTTTGCAAATCTTGAAATGGACCAATCAGAATCGTTTATTTAGACCGCGGTCCGCAATCCACAATCCGCGTTTTACCCACACCCGTTCTTGTTCGCGATCAACCAATCAGTGATCGTTTTACTAGGAAAACATCTATCATGGCGTCCCTGCAAACATGGTCTAATTCTTCAACAACTTGTGAAGGAAAAGAGCAAAAAGTGATGAAGCAGTGCCTCCTAAACAAGTATTTTATTAGCGGTTAGCAAATCAAATGATGGCACAGGTGAGTGAATCACATTGCTGTGACAATTTGAAGTGGTCACAATGAAACACCACCCATTAGATCCAATACCAAGTGCTGATTTTGCACAAGCTACAAAATCTAGCGCTTCCATTTCTCGCTGGATTTTTATCACCTTTGCTTCACAAATTATTGTTTGACCATTGAGCATTTTTTCTGGATTAAAAACACTTTACTAGTACACAAATGTGTCTATTCAATAATGTTTCATTGTGGTGCACAACTTATAAATATCACTGCTTACTACGACTACCATGTGTAAGGTAGCATGGCTTGCCATGTTAACATACATCTCCACAATTTTCAGATATTCCTCCAAATACAATGCATCAGTACTATTATCTGATGAATTATCAGCATATATTGATATATGATATCATTATGGCAGTCTTTTCATTTTACATGGGGCAAGTTCGGGCAAGTAGTTCTCACCTTAAGGATTCCCCATGGGCAAGTCATTTTGGTTTTTAACGTAGAGCCCTGGAAACCATGCTTACAACCTTTTAATATGATTATCAACATGATTAGAGACCTCAAGGCATAAACTAACACCCCTATAGTAACATTTTCACAAATATTACCGATATAGTAGCCATAATAAGGGTAAATAAGCCATCTAAAAGGGGAAATGAAAAAAATGTTGCATCGCTTGATGTAGTACATGCAGTGATCATGCATTATCTTGCGGTATTTTGTTGATTTAAAACACTAACACTACCAAAACGTCTTTCCGAGGGCGTATTGATACACATACTTATGCTAGTTTGGCAATAACGGCAGCATAGATACAGCGACAACATTAGGGTTGGCTGTGTCTTCCAGCACACGACGTGTGCTCCAGTTCTCAGGTTAAAAATGCTGACGACAAACAAGCATCTTGTTGAGTCTTTGTAGCAAAATTGAGAGCTAGGTATCCACTCGTCCATCTGTGAATGGTGCGGAGATAAGCGATTAGCGACGCCTTGTGTTAATCTGCGAGATAAATAGTTTTTCATGTTAGCTGCTTCAATAATAATATTGCTGTAGCTTGATTAATATACAAGTCAGTTATATAAACACTGTTGCTGTTTTTTTTTTTGTGAGGGCTTTCGCGTCAAAATAGGTATTTGCCATGATGACTGTAGCTAGCTAGCTCATATTAACTCGTTTTGTTGCGCTGAATGACATATTTTTATGCTTGACAATGCTCAAATTAGGCAAAGATATGTCAAATGCACTTCAATATGCATACTTGTTTTACAAATAGGCCGCATTCTACCACAAAGCAATAAATGTAAAACACAATAAAGTTGCCTACAGTTGAATAAAAGGACCGGGTTCAATCAAAAAGCTACCATTGTAATGTTTTTAGAGCCCTTTCCATATCGGTGTGAGAATTTAACACAGTATTAGTTAGTGGTAATTAAATGCATCTTATTAAATGGTTAATTAAATGCATCTTGTGTAAGATGGACAATAGAAGTAGCGAGAAGAGTGGGAGTAGCACTCAAATAGCTTTCACAAACAGCCTCCAGGGAACAGGATGTTGCCTCCACTTTGGCCTGACTGCTTACCCCCGTGCGAGTGTGCAAGTTAGGCAAGAGCAACACGGCTGCGCCAGTGGCATTTGAACACAGACAGAACAGGAAGCTGCAGAAGTGGTGCACCACTGATGTCTGTGACACAAACATGTGCGAAAGGTAGCAGGAGTTGGAGTTTGGCCTTTCACTGGTTGGAGAGGAAATGGCTTTTTCTCATCTCCTGCAACTGTTTATGGTTCAATTCAACAGTGTGTGTGCTTCCATAAAGCACCTGTTAAAACAAGCTTTAATTGGGAATTGCAACATACGCCGGACTAAACTTCAAATGATGTTCAACTCGAGTTGACTTGGTCTCCCATGGGAGAAATGATGTTGATTGGAGGAAGCACTATCAAAAAACAATTATACCCAGAAGATAAACAAAAGGATGGCATTATATAAGCATGCAGTTATAAAATACACACTGCCCTAACAAACTCCAACCCAACTTTGTACATGGATACTTACAAGCAGCTTATAGGACCTACAGCCGTTTTATTGCCTCCTTGTATAATTTAAACAAACATTCTGGTGGTTCTCACCGTTAAGCCCAATTTTATAACCTAACACTTCTGACATCTCATCTGAACACTACACATGTTCGCAGAAACAAAGATCATGAATACAGAGGAATCTTGGTTAGCATCATGAATCCGTTCCAGAAGATCCACCCTGATCCGAAACAATTTTTCCCCATAAGAAATAATGTCAATCCAATGAATTTGCTCCAGAAAACCAAAAATGTTAACACAAAACATCCTTTGACTGTACATGTGATTGTTTAGAGATGTAGCTGTGAGGTCCACTCAGGCATCACCTTCGTTTTATGCTACCAGTTATTGAGTTGAATTCAATAGAGTTTCTAACCTTCTCTGTCAAAATGTTTCTTAGGCTCCATTCGGAGTTATTTTGCAGCTGTGAAGAAAAGTGGCGTAACTGTGTTAATCAGCACAGAACTACCGAGTCAACTGCTGATGACATCATAGACAGGCATCTGAGCTGACTTCCGGTTACTTTTTCTAAACTAATAGGAAGCTAACAAGGTTGGCTTGTGACAAAAAAAAAATAATACATTAACAACACAGCTACATTAACATGACAAGGCGCACGCCATATTGTACGCTAACCAGAAAATGTACACAAACCGAGGCAAAAGTTTGAATGACATTAACAGAAAAGCACACAAACCAAGGTTCCACTATACAGTTTTCTTTTGCTACATCACACCCTCACTCTATTGTGTTTTTCAAAAACTAGTTCATGGTTGAATACAGCTTATTCTTAGTAAAAAAAACAGTACTTATTCTTGGCCTATATTAAGCCTTTCAAGCATAAAAATGACGAAATGAACTACCTAGGTGAGCTTGAAGAAGCCTTCTAATTGTGAATGTAGTATTGTAGATTGGCCACTAGGTGTCTGTAATTGTTCAGCGAGACAAGCACCAGACTTGATAACCAGAACAGACAGAACAACAGTTTATTGCAGGTTCAAATGATCTCACAACAGGCACAATAATAACATAATCATCCAAATAACCCATAACCCACAACAAACTAAAACTCAACTCTGAACCTCCAACATCACTGTCACAACTTTCTAATTCACGTATCGCTGTCAGGTCTAGGACTGATTAACCGCGATAAGGGAGGACTGTACTATATGGTAATACTAACATGATTCTTAAAAAGGTCTCATTTAATACTTCGGAATCACACCAAGTCTCCGTTGGACCGTCCAACTGACCATCCCAATTGACCGTCCCAAATGGTAGGTTTTTCGGACTCCAAACAGGAGAATCGTAGGACAACGGGGAAAACGTCACATGGCTTGCCTGAGTTTCATCCCCCTGATATTTAAATTGAACAATATTGGCACAAAATTTCACATGCAAGTCCAATTTCTAGGAGTTGAATATCAGAAGAAATGATGACCCCGTCAATGCACACAATTTTGAAACACAGTTTCCTATTGTGCAATAAAACCTACCAGTTGGTACTGGTTGTATTTTCCCACCCTGAAATGTTACTGATATTCTAGCCATTTTCCATAGCAACATCGGGATAATATACTTTATGATTCTTTAGTCTTTTAAATGTTGCCCAACTTTGTGGAAGTGCAACCCTAATTGGTTTCAATCCCTCTTTAATACTATTCCAAGTTAGAGCCTCTCAATGTCGACTACAACAAAGGCTTTACGAACTTTACGAATTAAGTTTATTTGTCAGGAAAATCATAGCCATAGAAATCATCACCAAAGATCTTAATGCCCCGGATTAGATCGAGATACTGTCAAAGGGCGAGGAGGCCTACTTATAAGCCAAGAGAAGTGGGGGGATCAAACACCAAAAGAAGTGGCACTGTGCTAAAATGGAAAATGGCTAAGAATTTACGATTGGACATGTATTACTTAGCACTTCTAAGCCTACCCATAACATCAATAAAATGTTAAAATGATTTAAGACATTATTTTGCAGCTGCACAAAATGAAAGTCTAAACTCAACACACACACAGAAACAAAACACTGATGTGACTTCCAGCAGGAGCATCATGTGCAAGCTAATCCAATTTTTGGGATTAGAAGTCATTTTATGGACTTCTCTGGAATGAGCCAGTACAACAGTACGACAGTACAACACACAGTCAGTAAGGTGACCTTCATTCCATCACTAAATCTGCAGTTGCAGTCTTGTAAACAAGTGTGAGGATGTGGTTGGGTTGTTAGAGGTGATGTTAATTACGGAGTGGACAAGACTGAAAAAAACTCAAATGACAACTCTGAACTGCTAACAAACACACATAACGCTGTTTGGAGGTTGTTAGGACTGTGTACATGTTGGGTCATTTCAGAAAGTCAGTTTGAAAGGAAAATGTACTCTACTTGCTCCCATTATAACAGGGTATTTTTCATTCATGTCAATATATGTATTATGTATGTTCTTTGGCATTTTGTTGACGTTGATTTGACTTCACAGGCAAAAAAAATCATGCAATCAACTTGCCGTGGTGACCCCCTGACAGGGGGCTCAAAGTGGCTCAAAGTGGGTAGATGAAGGACTACAATGTAAATCGAAGTGCAGACTGCTATTGGGCTCCACCGTATTTGTAAAACTATAAAATGAGCGTAGGATTGGTAGGCAAGTCATCTTTGAAACACAACACTCTCACTGCTAATCAGTGACATCCGGACCATATGTTAGTCAACCGGGGTTGGTTTGAATCCCATGTTTGCAAGTATGTAAATATTTATGAACACATATATGCATCTATTTTGGACTTCTGCACTGATGTTAGATCTGACAAATTGCATATATTTAGTTATGACATTGCTTGCAAAAACACACATTTTTATTTTAATGGGGTGCGACAACATATTGAGTGATATGATACTTACGAGTTGTTATAAATAGACAAGTAGCAGCTTCCTCAAAATATCTGGTATGTACGTCCATGGTGCTATTTTTCTTGAATTGTCTCTATGCATCAGTTATCTACCAGGCCGGTGGGGAGCTTGGGAGAGCTCCTGTAAACAAACCAGGGTGAACGAACACCAACGTTCCACCTTCAAACCATGTGTTTACCGCTTGCTGTATTCCCTTCACTGGCTCTGCTTGAAAAATATCACTGTGTATACAAACAACTGACAGGTTTCATGAACCATGACTGTACACCGAGGGTCAGGTTCAAATCTAAATTAGAGACAGAAGATATTTGCAAAAGCACGTTTGAGCGTAGCATGTAACTGAGTAACCAACATGTATGGCATACATGCGGCACTGTGAAAACCTATCTAGACATGTAATATGCAAATCAGGTACAGAAAATCCAAGAGAAAGAGCTGCGCATATGTAGTTCTCTAATCTAAATAACCCACATTGAGTGTGTGTGTCCAAGACACCGAATAAAAGACGGTGGATTCAAATTCTGTGCAGCCAACCGAGACCAAGCCCTGGGCTCCGAGAAAGCCACAGAAGCACAGCAGAGGCAAGTTCACTGACCAGAGGCTAAGTGAGACAATCGGGGCCGCTTCTTCCCATGCACTGAAGAAAGAACAAATAGGCACTACACTATGCGGAGTGCAAATGCCTGACATCCCCTACAGCTGTTATTTTACAGCTTTTGCGTAGAAAACCCGAGGAAATGGACTTAACAAAACACTGGAAAGATACATCAAGTCCGGCAACTGGATGCATCTTTCGAAACGAATCTTAAAACAAACGCCGTTCTGACCGCTACTAATATATTTGATTTCAATGATGAAAAACGCAGTTATGAATTGCTGCTAGAAATGTACGTATGTGTCAATGAGCGCACACGGGACACGCGTGCATACGCACACAATAGCATGTCCTCACACTCGTAGCATGTTTATGTTTCCAGTGCATTAGCGAGTGCTGGGTGTGAGTCAGGCTAAATAAAGCTAGGATAACAGTCTTTTAACACAACGAGAGTTCCTTTCAAGCTAAGACTCAAAACCCACTCTCCATCATAAACAGAAAGTTACCGCAGTGACAAGTTTTGTTTTGGAAAAAAGGTGCTATTCGCTATATGCAGTATTTCAAGCTAAAATGTACAAAGCACATATTGAGTGTGACAAAACCTAAGTGGGTTAGATTAGACAGAGGATTATTTTTGTTTAGTTTTTAAGCTTGTATTAAAAACATCAGTTATTTCTATACTTCCTTCAGAGCAGTGGTTCTCAAAATAAATACATTATTGCTCTTTCGTGGGTGACTATGGCCCATTATTAGTCCAAAAAATATATATATACATTTATTTTGTGTCCAATCCAGCCATTGGGGCAGATAGTATTGTTGATCTAAATGCTAAACAGATTAGCACAGATCAGGACTTTAGAGAGAGAGAGACATGAACCGTGATGACTGTTAGCTGTATCCAGATGTGCGACATGTCAATTAGACTCAACGGAAACTCCAAGCTAAGATAGTATATTCTTTCTACTACATTATCTTTAAGTCATGCTATGCAGTAGAACACGGTCGACAGTATGTGTTAGTCGTTTTTCAAATGGCTTAATTAAAATGCTTTAATAGGCTTCCCATTGTCCAGTGAAATAATCTCAGTCGTAGAGATACTTGGAAGGTTGGACACAAAGAGAAGCTAAAGTGCTTATGAGAGCTTTATTGTGACCATGAATGGGGAGGAGATAAAGCCATTAAAAAAAACACTGTCTGTTATATTCAAAGAGATAAGAACGCAGTATGGTCAGTCAGAACTTGCTGATTGTGAGCGCTTTTCATAATCTCTTCAAAGCAGAATATCTAGAGAAGAGAAGTAGAACATTGAGAAAGAAAAAAAAAAAGCATGTCAGCTGTTTTCACAGAGAGAAAGGTCTGCATGCTAGCCATTGTTTTTCCCCCCTCCTTGACCGTTCTTTCCAGATTAAGAATTGAAACCATCTAAAACCTCTCCACCATAGGGTTAACATTCATGATGTCCTCTTAAGGATTTCCCAGGGAAGGAATGTACAGAATGTAATCGGAGGTTAGGCTGCTATGTTTTGCTAAAAAGGGAACACATAACTCGGATACTCAAACAGTTAAACATCCTAAAAATAAAGTACAGGTCTTCTGTACAACTGTATAATTCTGTGGGGTGCAAGTCAGTCAGTCAGAAATTATGTGTGGGGGGGGGGGAAGTTAAATAAGAAAGAGTGAAATAGAAGAAGGTTAAATAAGAAAGAGTGAAATAGACTATGTGAAGCATCTTCCCGCCTTTTAAGTTGAATGATAATCACGTGATCATATGAGCGCTCTGAAAGATGATCCTGTTGTTTGAGGTGTGTCAAATGTGTCAATCACAGGTATTAGACATGTTCAATAATTCCGATAGAAATCCTGTTCTGTGGGGTGAACAAAGTCCAGAGTCCAAGCCTTGGACTGACGAAACAAGAGCCGATCAGGTGCGAATGAAGAAGATGGAAGCAAAGAAGTTGCAGCTGAATTGGAACAAATACTCAACTGTTTGTTTCTTGTAAGCTTTATAAAAATAGACAGCTCGTCTAGCTTATTATTGATTTGATTTGATTTTCTGGCAGAGTGGGTACACTGCGGCACATTGCTGCCTCTCACAGGTCAGCCCAGGTACTGAGTCAGGTCTCTGTTGGTGGACAGATTGTGTGTGGTGTGCTGTTTTTAGTCCCATCCCAGTACGCTACATACAATCGCAATAATAAGACTGGCATGATTTTACATACTTGAGCAACTGAGCTGGGATAGGCTCCAGCATGCCTGCGACCCTCGTGAAGATAGGTGGTACAGAAAATGGATAGCTGGGTTCCATTTTTATATAGCCACAGACCACAATATTCCGTGTGTCTTGAAAGATCTGTCAAAATGATGGCCAATAGTTTTTGGAAAAATGTCTGGGTTAAGTTCTGTTGAAAGTAGGAGTGCCCCCCTAACAATGGTAGGGGAAACTTGTAGGTGTACAGAACTTAAGAACGTGTGAGCAAATCTGTCCTGCCACAGACACAGTGATAAGAAAGTTCTTACCAGTCTCTCCTTGAAGACCATCTGCCGAAGCCACTTGAAGTCCAGTGGTTTGAAAGCAGAAAAAACAAAAAGCGAGTCCTTTTCATAATGTTCAGGCTTCTGAATAGCTCCCTCTGGATAGGTAATTCTCATTGTAGTTTTGGTCCCTACGTCCTTGCTGTAGCCAGCCACCGGGGCTTCATTCAACCTGCAACAAAGTGAATACAATATGGAAAAATAGGTTTCAGAAAAAAACCTAAGAAGATTCATGCGTTCCGTCGTTTATTGAGAAAAATCTGCAGTAATTCCTATTCATGTCTTCAGCAAAACTCATGTCTCACCTGACCACAACATCATAGTCGTCTATACGGGAACCCAGCGACTTGTCAGAGAGGATGCCTCCATTGCCCACAATGATACATTTTTTACAGCTGAGACTGAAAGGCAGACAGGTTAAGAATTAGTGATCCCAAACCAAATGCAAACACTGTTGAGTATGAAATTACCTGTCCAACTCATCTCCAAGTCCAAAATTTTTGGTGGTGGTTAAAATGCTGTCAATGATTCTCTCTGCGGAATAAAGAGACGACTGCCAAGAATGCAAAAACAAACAGTAGAGTATACCTGAAAGTTCCTAACAGTGAAAAATGCTTCAAAAGAATCCCATAACACATCAAGGATTTCACATACACTACCACCACAGGTAGATAAAACTAGCTGACTTGGCGCAGAGAACACCTGACAGATAAGGTGTGACAAAATCAACTTTCGGAAATGGTGGCGATGGAACTATTGAAGGGGGAAAACAGAATAGTGAACCTGGAAGAACGAGACAAGAAGTTTTCTAAATGGTATGCGTCTGTATGAAGAAACTCTCCCATAAAAAACACTTAGAGAGGAATGCTGTTTTCAAACAAGCACATTCTCCCGGTGAAGTGGGAGATATTGAGCTCATCTCCCTGCATGGCGAGGACCCCTGTGATCGCAGGGTGAAGAATGGGGATGTTTAGTCATAGTGGACATTCCTGCCATGTTCAACGTTGTGTTCTGTAAGAGTCACGGTTCCGGCTTTAGACGTTACATATATTACCGCTCCTCCTCGCCTTGTTTAGGAGACTCATACTTGAAATTCTTTCACCCATAATATCAGAATAGGTAGGTCCTACTTGAAGTCATGGAAATCAGGTGTAGGGAGCAACACTGTGCCCATTATTGGTATGAACGTTTGACACTTTTTAGTTTGTTTGTCCTTGCTTTGTTTTTTTAATCACTATATTTTAAATATTGCATAGCTTTTATTTTGTAATGTTGACTTCCCTTTTTTTCCGTCTAAATCTCTTTTCACAGTTCACACAATTATTCCAGCCCACGCATAAATCATGCAATTTTTAAATTGTAGTTGTAGAGTTTATAGGCTGCATGGTCAACTAGTGGTTAGCACGCAGGCCAAACAGCTAGGAGACCCGAGTTCGATTCCACCCGTTTTTTCCCCAGGTACTCCGGTTTCCTCCCACATCCCAAAAACATGCTAGGTTAATTGGCCACTCCAAATTGTCCATAGGTATGAATGTGAGTGTCCTCCGATTGGCTGGCAACCAGTCCAGGGTGTACACTGCCTCTCGCCTGAAAACAGCTGTGATAGGCTCTAGCACGCCTGCGACCCTCGTGAGGATAAGCGGTAGAAAATGAATGAATGTAAAACCTATGATTTTGCAGTGAACCAATAAACAATGTACAATGGGCATTCAAGCATTGCTACATAGACAAGAACAATATTATTGCATATTCAACATAGTTGGATTCAATTGAACAATCAATGGCCTACTAATATTTCCTTCATCTCAATAATAGTTGCGTCAGAAAGTTTACAACAACGCAAGCCTTATGAAATACCATTCTCAGATGACTTGATGTTTTTATATTGTTTAGGCTGCACTCTTCCCAGCACTGTGTCTGTGTTTATATGTTGCGTGATGAAGATTTTTGCCATTGAAGACTAGTGTGGAGACCCTTTGTGAACATGCAGCTTTTAGTCTTTGCCCGCGCCACGGAACATACTCGACTGAAATGTTTACATCGGGTGCTTACAACAGTTAGCTATCATGTCATCCTACTCATTGAGATTTGTCATTTTTCACCCACTCGGATTCAGGTGTGGTCCTCAGCGATGTGTTTATGCTGCTCAGGGTGATGCTTGATGCCAGACATCGACACCACACCCAAACAATGGCCTTTTGCTTTGCTCTCTTCCCTTCAGCAGCTTAATCATTTGGCTTGTTTGCCAAAGTGAACGGCTTGTATAATGTATTGGCAATCTGCATCTCTTAACTTTTTCTATTTCTTTTGGCCCCTCATGGCCCCCTACACACCCTGTATTCATTCACTGCAGTGATAAAAAGAAACCTCAAGAAATGCCCTCATGATAGGATCATACATTCCATCTTTCCATGTTGCCATTAATGATTGTCATCATAATATTATTATTATTATTATGCACATCATAGCAAGCTAAACCTCTCCCTCGACTGCAAACGGGGGCACAGAGCGTCACACAGAGTGATGCTCGTTTATGACTTTATTCTGACCCGTGCACATCAACAGCAGTGCAACCTTAACAGTGCACAGAGTGAGCCATGGCATGTCCAACATGACAAAGTCAAACGTTTTTAGCCTCCCATTCAGTGTGGAAGTGGACATGTTTTGGCTTCTTACTTTGTCCCCCCAACCCCCACTCTGTTTGAAACACTTTCTTATAAATAAGTAATGAATAAGTCAATTTGAGGCTAATTAGTTTGGTCTGTAGCATTCTATCCTGCAGCTGTTTCTTGTGTCGCTGCAGTGATCCTGCAGCCTGTGCAATGTGGTGTGAACAAAGAATATCCTTCCATCTTCTACCGCGTATCCGAGGTCGGGTCACAGGGGCAGCAACCCAAAGCTTGGTTAATGCTTGATGCATCGGCAAGGTCTGCACTGTGCTGCCCGGCAAAATGATTTCACTTTTGCTACCACGCCCCTCTGTGCGGCATCTGCGCAAGACTCATTTTCCACAACTATGACGGTTTTTTGTAATTATGGTGGCACGCAAGAGCTCCTGGTGGCGGAGGTTGGAAAATACAATCTACAATTCTTGGAGAGGAACTGCTGCAACCTCATCCAGCTCCTCTCAATGCGAAGGAGCAGCGGTTCTACTCCAAGTTCCTCTCGGATGACCGTGGTTCTCACCTTATCTCTAAAGGAGAGTCCAGGCACCATTCAGAGAAAAATCATCTCAGCCTTTCAAAATAATTGATGTGTTAAGATTACTATAGGGGTGTTATTTCATGCCTACAAGGCTCTAATAATGGCAAAACCTGTATTTAAAAAGTTTTGAGGCGGTAATGAGGCGTGACATGGGAATTTTGCATTCAAAAGATACAAACTACAAATTAAACTTCATGGCACTTAAAAAAAAATGGATGCAACTAGACCAGGGGTCGGCAACCTTTACTATGAAAAGAGCCATTTCACCCACTTGCCCACTAAAGAAAAATAGCCTGGAGCCGCAAAACGTTGTATGTTTAAAACAACATTGGAGGGAAAAAAAAAAGACGAGTTGGAGTACTCTTGCTAGTACTGGAGATAAACTTTTGTTTTTAAATGAGCTCTAATTTATTTTTTCAGAATTGTCAAATAACTCATTAATAATAATTAATAATTAATAATTAATAACTCAAATAACTCAAAGTATTACTCATTTCCCTTCATGTTAACCTGTCAGAGAGAACTGGATAGCATCCTGTCTGCTCATTCAGTCACCAGTCAGAACTCAGTCAGGATGCATTCATGGTCTCACACAAAGTTGGATTTTTGTAAACTCATAACGAAGATGTGCATTTTCACCACTCGGGTGCTTAAAAAATATTCAAGCATTGCAAAGGGAGCCGCAACAAAGAGACTGGAGAGCCACATGCGGCTCTGGAGCCGCGGGTTGCTGACCCCTGAACTAGACGATGCATTTCGTCAAGCTACAAATGAGATTAAGCTTTTACTGTGCATGTAAACACAACCGCATTTTGACATTGAATACTGTGGTATTTAGTGTGAAAATATTATGGATCAACCCTAACTGTTCAAAAAAGTTTCAAAGACCACATTGACAACTGAAAGCGCCTATCTCATCCATGTTTATGCTCCCTACATAGACACTTTTGTGGCGGTCTATTCAAGACACATATCACCTCTCCACATGAGCACCAATAAAAGGAAAACCTTGCTGCTATGGTAGCCCGTAGAGAAAACAGAAAGCAGGTGTAAAGCTTACCCAGAGCGTGGACTATTGATAACGAGTGCGGCAGTGAGGGCATCTGTGTGTGTGACAGAAAACACTTCACAGAGCACAAAGGTAACATTCACTGCTGCACCAACGCTTTGAAGTACATCATGGAAGCTTGTAGAATGTTATCTCCTACGTTCCCATACCCATTGTGAAGTGGTATTGTATCTGAAGCGTTTCATGTATTTCAGTCTCAAGTGATCAGTACATAGATAGGCAACACATGAGGTCAACTCTTCTTGCAAATGTTAAACTCATCCATCTGAATCGGGCGATTAAACATAAACAGCATCACTGTCGCTGATTTTATCATTGGTCTGCATTGACGACAAAAAAATAAAAATCAAGTATACAAAAACTATTTCTTACCTTGGGTTTTGAATCCAAACGGAGGCAAATAACTGCTGACTTTTGAGAGGCGTTTGAAGTTGGGGTCAAGAAACATGGGTGCCACTTTCATGAACCTTTAGTAAGACAGGAGAGAAGAGTTGAGTAGTCCACACAAACCACTGCAAAAACAAACATCCAGTAAGTATCATTTATTCTAACGCGCATCAACCCAAACACACTTGTCCGCCCCGTAAAGAGTGACAGCACAGTGAAAGAAAGCAAATAAATACTGCATTTGCTCGAGAGCTACAAAAAATACTTGGGGTCAATGTTTTAATACTCTGCGACCTCTAAACTCCAGCATCCCTTCTTCCCCATCCTGTGCGTCTGTATACGTATATCCCTCTCAAATGACAAATTGATGCTGGAAAAATCAAAAGAAAGCCATTTCCTGAGAGTCACACCCATGACCCGACTGCTGGAATACATGTCATCTCTTGGATTGGGGCTGCAGGATGGATGTGTGTTTATTTGACCTCATGCTAAGGTGTGGTGACACCAACGGAGACAGACAGAATCTATACATCTCTTTTCAGATGTTGGCACGGATGACGTGGCAAAGCTTTTCTGCAAATTCTTACAGTAGAATTTCAATAACTAAATCAAGGATGTCCAAACTTTTTCCACTTAGGGTCGTGCACTGAAAAAAAAATCAAAGGTTGTGTGGGACAATTTGTCGGATTTTTATGTTTTATGTTTTTTTCAATATTTACTTAAGTTTTTTGGTCTGGTTACGACCACCGGTACCATTATGGCACCGTTTTCCGGTATGCTTCCCCCGTCCGTCTCAGGTGTTTATATTGGTATTGTTTGTGCAGATGACAAAAAAAGTCTGAATTATGATGGAAAAAAATGATGACCTTCCCTTTATTTCTCATAAGGAATCTAAACCTAGACCCGCTTGTTAGTAGAACACTGCCACGGTTTCAGAAGAAATATCAGCAGCATACTGACCAAACATGGCAGAAATAGGTGGAGGCCTTCCAGTTGAACTTCCACCCGGTTTCTTTTCCATGTACCCTAATATGTCTTTAGATAGCCTCATTATCCTCTGGCTTCAAAGCACAGAGATTAATGCAAGTCATTGAGCCCTGACCAACAGTCCAGTCCGTCACTGACCAAGCAGAGACAGGCGACTGCTTGTTGTCAAATAATGAGGGCTTGCAAAACAGCCAAAAGGCTAAAACGCATTGTCTTCATTTCCTCTGCTAAATCCATCTCTCACTGGCAATATTTTCATAACCGTGCCACTTGGAAGTTCACTGGCAACACTTGATTAAGGACTCCAGTCTATACCGTTTGGGGTAAAGCGGAGAGAGGGGTAGCTGTGGAAAATTAATTGGATTGTAGAAAGCAGGAGCGTCAGAAGACAAACATTAAGAAAACAAAAAATGATTAGGAGAGACCCGAAACCTCGCGATTGGAGGTTAAGTCCTTTTTTTCCTCCCTAACAGCTACCCGGCGCACCTATTGACACAACACCAACTGGAACTGGAATGTTGATTGATCTGTTTTCTATGCAGGGTCACCATCAAAACATTTATCCTGTTACCTTGCAAAAACAAAACAGCAATCACCAAAATATGCACGGTTGTGTCGATTCAACCACACACAAGCTTAAATAGACACCCAATCTTGATAAGAGTGCAGAGAGTGACCATTGGTACCCCGCCCCCCCCATTAAGGACATAGCAAACAGCCGCTGCGTATCAAGAGCCCATCGGATCTACTCTGAGGGGAGAAGGCTCTGCAGCATCTGCTGTAGGACGACCAGGTTCAGAGACAGCTACTTCCCCCTGGCCATCAGACTGCTCAATGCCAAATAAGCCCCTCTACCTGCCCCCACGCACATGCAAAACTTTAAATTATTATTGATTCTAAATTATTGAAATTATTTGTGCAATTTACTGTTTACGCTGTACATTGTTGTTCATATTTGAGGTAATCTATTTATTCTCCACATTATTATTATTATACTTATATTATTATTATGTCGTCGTATTATTATACAACGACATTTTCACTGCTGTGTTATTGTGCAATGACAATAAAGGCAGTCTATCTATCTATCTCTCAGCCAAACAAAAAAAAGTATCAAGATTATATCGGCCAAATCTGCAATACCTCCATCCCCTGTCCCCCCTCCCTTTCCGTCCCTCCACCGGGAGGAGGAGACTTCGCCAGATTGTTAAAGGGGACCTATTATGCTAATTTTTCAATCCTTTGTATTGAGTTGTGGACTCCTGTAGAGCAGCTACACACAATAACCTGCACAGAAAACTTTCTAGATCTTCCAGAATCTGTACCTATTCCCCACCATTCTGCATGACCTGAAAAGGTATTCCACAGTGGAAAAATCTGATGTCGTTTCAGTGTAGACAAGCAAACCTCTACTGTCTGAAAATTGGCGTCAGGCGGCATCACATGACCACATGCAAGCGTTGCTGACAAGCCAACATAATAACATCTGAATAGTTCAAATGGCATGATTCACTGCTGTCAACATTCTCCTGATATTTTGTTGACTTGCTTGAATTATTTGCTGAGGCAATTCTACTTTGTCGTAAGTCTACGTAAGGTAGACACTTTATGTACAAGTATTCTTTATTCTTTTTTAAGTTTTGGTGTCTGCGTGTTTGTTTACATCATTTTCACCCAGTGATCCATTCCCCTCTGGATGAGACTATTTACTTTATTTATTTATTTAAAATTTATTTATTTTATTTATTATTTAAATGTGGACATGAAACAGTCAAAAAACAAAAACAAGTTCTCGTATGGACAGGGCCTCAGTTTTATCCCATCAAATGTTCGAGTAAACCATTATAGTTCCAGTTTTAAAAAAAAAAATCCCATCTTCAGGCAATGGGTAAATTTGGCATACTGGATATTGCTGTACTGGAAGGAAGTCCCACGGGCCAGAATATGCTCCTAGCGCCTCGCGGGACAATGTCCTATAGATTTACTGCAACGGGCAACAAATAAGAGGACCCCGAGAAATCAAAAGAGCCAATGACATCAGAGAGGGCCGGGGAGTGTTCTCTGTGTAGGCTGGATACAAGGAAGCGGGTGATGAGTCATGGTACGACGGACAGGAAGTTGGTTGGTGTAGTTCACAGAGAAAGCCTGTGAAGATCCAGAATTTGATAGGAGAAAGATGGGGGACCTTGTATTCAAATGACAATGGTTCTTTTGTGCCAATGGGGGAGCATGAGGACAACAGTCGAGTTTTTGTGGTTGGGAACAAGATGATAGAAGCATGACTGAAACTGGGGAAGATAGCACAAGAATGTGGGGGTTTCTCTGTTTCTATCACAAAACGCTTCAGGCACACTTGTCTTCAGAGGTGACATCATCCAGCTCTGTATCTCTCCCCCCTCGTGACACGCCATCAACATTTTTATTTGCAGAGCTCTGAAATTTCAAAGTCAAAAGCCAAGAACATCTCTACACTCCAATGTGATTGCGTGTAAATGAAAAAGGTAATCCCGCTCACTTTGGATATATGGTTGTCATCTTCGCCGCTGCATATCCTGGCTTGCATGCTCCCTCACTGAGATTGCCGTACTTGTATGCCAACTCTGGTGGCCTGTCCATGAAAAGAGCAGAAGCAGGGATTAATCAAACCCACAGAGATAACACTCAAAACCAAGCTTGTCAAACAATCTTCTTGAGTGATGCTTAGGAAGTCAGCAGAGGAGGCCTTGTACAAATAATCACGACAGCGGGGCTAAAGCTAGAACCGCTAGATTAGCAACATAATCATAAACAACTTTATTTCATGAATCTAGTTCAAATAAACAGGGAAGAGGAGAAGGAGGCCCGACATGCCACAGTTGGCAGAAACAGCAACTTGACCAAGGTGCGCTTGCTTCAAATGTACACAATGTTAATGCTAAACAGAGTGGTCAAATGGTAGATGTCCATACTAATAACACAGCAGACACAATGAGCCTATGTGATAACACCTGATAGTATGGACTGACAAAGTGTTTTTACGGTCTGGAACGTGTCGACAGACACAGCCAGTGAGCCATGGTGGTGATAGCTACTTATGATTATTGCCTGTGTGCTTGTGGAGCTCAGGGAGATGGCGCTTTAAACATTCATTCATTCAGTCATTCATTTTCTACCGCTTATCCTCACAAGGGTCGCGGGGTGCTGGAGCCTAACCAGCAAATTATACTCAATCCAGATACCACAGACCAGTGATTTTCAACCTTTTTTGAGCCACGGCACGTTTTTTTACATTGTAAAAATCTTGTGGCACACCACTAACCAAAAATGTTCCAAAATGTCCCCACGACCTCACACGTGCATCAGTAAGTCTATGGGAGGAACAAGGTAGGTGTTGCCACACGGACCAATATTCCATTGCTCTGCCAGTCTTTACACCACAGACACTCCACAGTAGCCACGTTTTTACATCACCACTTTTTCTCTTTCCCAATCACCTTTCGGGAAACAATGGTATCCATGGAAAGGAATATTCCAATCTCTTGTCTACATGCGCCGTGAAAATCAACCAGAATAGTCAATAGGGCATGCCCAGTAAAACGTAATATCTTATAATTAAACTCAGGACATGTTTTATATAGATATATATTTTCTTTTTTAATAAAACTGCACTTGTGAATGGCGCATAGAAGGGTTTAGATCAGGGGTGGGCAAACTACGGCCCGGGGGCCACATCCGGCCCGCCAAGTGTTTGAATACGGCCCGCCTGTTCTTTCCAAAGTATTTCATTTAAACTCAACATACAACCTGGCATCACGGCTTGAGCCAACCTTTTGATGGTGGAAGTGGCTGTTTTATCAATTTTGTTATTTGATGTGGTCTGTCGTTTACAAAATTCATTCATTCATTCATTTTCTACCGCTTATCTTCACTGGGCTCCAAAATGATTGTTTGTCTATATGTGCCCTGTGATTGGCTAGCGACCAGTCCAGGGTGTACCCCGCCTCTCACCCGAAGACAGCTGTTTACAAAATGCTTCTGAAAAAAGGGACACAAACACATAATAATAAAAACAATAATAATAAAATAATGAATTCATTCATTCATTTTCTACCGCTTTTTCCTCATGAGGGTCGCAGGGGATGCTGGAGCCTATCCCAGCTGTCTATGGGCAAGAGGCGGGGTACACCCTGGACTGGTGGCCAGCCAATCACAGTGCACATATAGACAAACAACCATTCACACTCACATTCATACCTATGGACAATTTGGAGTGGCCAATTAACCTAGCATGTTTTTGGAATGTGGGAGGAAACCGGAGTACCCGGAGAAAACCCACGCATGCACGGGGAGAACATGCAAACTCCACACAGAGATGGCCGAGGGTGGAATTGAACCCTGGTCGCCTCGCTGTGAGGTCTGCGCGCTAACCTAATAATAATAATAATAAATGTAAATTTATAACGCACTTTATATCAAATAAATGATCTCAAAGTGCATATATAGCAGATTGCATGACACTTTTACGTGTAAAAATGGACTGTTACGTGTAAAATACTATAGAGTCTGCCCCCCCCCAATGCCATTAGAATTTATGGCTAAATTCTAATCTTGTGACATCTCTTTTACTTCAGAACTATTTCTAATTGTTAGCTCGTTCTTTGGCAGGAACCAATCGCGAGCTATCAGTGCACTCACAACGACCTTGCCAACATACTGGAAAAGGCAGGAGGTCATTACATAACATAACATAACAGTCTGACTCACAGTGGAATGTTACCAAGAACACTTTACTAACAGTAATACATCGTCCAAAGGTATACTTCAGAAACATACAAACATGTACTAATAGGAGTTTCATTTAAAGTTTTCCCATAAGGCATTGAGTCTGAGCTATGCATCCATTGGGGCGCTGAAATGACGTCAGCTTCGCTCTGGGATCTGGGTCCTATCGCTCCCTCTGGTGGACAGAGGTGGCATTGGCATCATTTTCTATGCCACTTGTCTGCCAATTAAATGGTTTTCTGCGCCTCATTATATCTCAAAAAAGACAATCCAACACTATGGGCCTCACTAGGGTTGCAACTATGCTGGAGCCTATCCCAGCTGTCTTTGGGCGAGAGGCGGGGTACACCCTGGACTGGTGGCCAGCCAATCGTTTTCCTAAGCCAAAAGTTTTCTTAATTTTTTTCCGCGCCCCTGTCCAATAACGATAAGTAAACTGTAAGTAAAAAATCTACAGATAATCAATGTGATCAGTATCGGCCAATGTCATCTCACTAATGGACGATCAGTATCGAAAAACCTTCATTGGAGCATCCCTACTAATTGTCACAACTAAGGTCTAGCTGCGAATTTGGATGTTCTTTGCATGACAAATTGAAGGCAATCTCACCATTAGCTAGCTACTTAAAAGCGCTGTGTCGTGCAGTCATAAAAAATAAGACAACAAATATACTCACAATTTTGTCTCTAGCTGCAGCAAAAAGCCCTGATTATCAAACACTGAAAGAGAAAGACAAAAAGGGTTTTTAGGTTGAAGACAAAGTGAAAATAGAGCATGTTGGGTTAATTGACACTGGTTTGATTACCATTTAACACATTGTCTAAGTGTGTAGGTGTACATCATTACTTTTACACACAGAGGAACTGGAATTAAAGGGTTGAGACAAACAAGCAAAGGTTAGGGAGAAGCCAGCCAAAATAATCTGTTGAGTCTAAAGTAAAGTGAGGAATAAAAACGTTAGCGATCACCTATGGACAACCAAAGCGGCAGCCAATAGGTGCCTGCTATGGTGTTGAAGAGGGTAAAGCCATTTAAAAGACAAGAGGCACAGAATGATGGGAATACAGTGGTGTCCAAAAACGTATTACATTTTGCATTATCATGAAGGCCAAAACATGAAAAGAAAATGCAAGAAGATCTACAGGCATCATTAGTTTTCAAACTTCATTTCCAGGGATGGTATACCAAAAGAAACATTGTATGTGTACTTTCCAACATCCTGGCGGATGACTTTCCTTTGTTTAAAGTTTAGTCTGGCCGCCATTATTATTGACATTTGATGAAGTCTAAAAAGACAGCAAATAAATAATGACTCTTGTAGCGTGTATACATTTTTCGGACACCCCGTATTTATGAAGTGATGAGAACGTATTCAGGAGCTTTACATGGTCTTACATGGCCACAATCGACCAATTGTTTATGATACTGTATACAGTCGTCCCTCGCTACGTCGTGGTTTGAATTTTGCGGGGTCAATCTATTGCGGTTATTAAAATTAATAAATCGGCCTATTTGTTCAAAAAATGTGCTTTATTAAGCAAATTGTATGTTGTTTTTGGCTAAATGAAGTATTTGGCTAAATTGATCCTATAAACAAATTTAAGAAATAAGATTTATGAAAACAATTGATTTAATGGTGTATTCTATATTAGTCATTCGGTGCCAGTAATGGTCCAATGAGACTTGATTGCCGCAACAACAGGCTTTTATTGCAGGTTTAAATAATCATAAAACAAGCACAATACCAACACAGGCGGCTGTTCCAGCCATTAACACACAACACTCTAAAACTCGACCCCAAACCCCCGATGTCACTTCTACGCCACCCATTCTGTTCACCAGAACACATTTTCTGTGACACACACGAGCCCCGCTTTTGTCTTAAGTGACTTTTAAAATGATATAACAGTTTCTTTACAGGGTAATATGATTGTAAAGGTTATTCGAGCGGTTTTAGATGTTTATTGGAGGTTTAAATCATCTCGCAAAAGGCAAACGCCAGGCTAAAACTCAACTCTGAATCTCGGACGTCACTTCCTGTCCACCCAACACTCACCTCCCCAAGGGAATACATGTATAGAAACGTGCACAAGCACGAGTCTGTACTGTAGTGTGTCTACTATATGGGGGAATATGTAAAGGCAACTATATGGGTGTTAGTTCATGTCTAGAGGGCTCTCATAATGTTAATACATTATTTTGAAAATTGTAAACAGGTTTTCTATGCCATAACTACAAAACATACCATTTTTAAAGAAGGAATCCTACTTTGTGGAAATTCACGCATCACTGTCAGGTCTGAAACCAATAAATGTTGATAATCAACGAGGGATTACTGTATGTACCATAAAAGATGTTGATCAAAAACAGGTTTAAAATAAATGAAAATGGTTAAGTTGTACTAGTAAAGTTACCATCAGACAACATTTGTAAATGATCCATATAAAACTGACCTGTGTCAGACATTTCTGTGGTTCCCTTGGTGGGATACAGACAGTCACTAGTTTCTAGTGATGCTTAGCGTTCAAAAAGTTGGGTTCTGTTCAATGCCGAGACCACAGAGTACGAGAGGAGACAATGTCTATCAAGATAAGCATTAGTGAGAAGTAGAAAGAGCAGAGTATTACGCCTGTGGTGGTGGAGCTCGTCTTCACAGAGAAGCTGAAGAAGATAAAGACAAGCAAAATGGGAACGCATGACAGCTCATTAGGGAAGGATCCAAGCAATGCCCTGGAGGCTGAGGACATTTACCAAAGCAGGAAGGAGGACAAATGTGAGTGTGTATGCATTATGTTTCTGTTGAGAAGCATAACGCAGGGTGGCAAATAAAGGCTTTTAAATCCAATATGGTGAATGCACCAGCATTCCATTATGCAGCTACTTAACCATGACAGCAGAGGGCAGTGTTACATCACAATTCTTTCATTCCGGGTTTATTCTTAAACTTGTATTGTGGGTTTGCTAATAGTGAAGACGTGGACATTTTTTTCCACCTTAATGTGGCTGTTTGATTAGTTTTAGTAAAAAAAATCTTTTTCAGTTCTTGATTGACAGAGAAACAATAAGGATAGGTAAGGAAGGGTTCACTCGGTAGAGCTGCAGATGTACCTGAGCCTACTATTCGTCCTACAGAGGTATCCGCTTCCAGCTCTGAAAAACAAAAGGGTCAGTTAGCCGCATTTGAGAACAATCTGTGTCTGACGGCACAGAAGGACAAGGAGGAGAAAGACAGATTAGTGCACCTACGCCCAGCAGATTGAATAAATAATGTGACACTGATAATTCCAACACTCAAATTAAGGTTGTTATTACAGAGCCACCCACGGACATGGAATGAACACAGACACAGTGATAAAATGAAAGGAAGATGAAAGTAATAAAGCCTAAGCTTAAAAATGTTCAGTTAGAAGTGATTTATAGTGCATGAAAATCAACAACCACCACCAAGCTGCCTGCAGTTAAGACAGTCAGTTGAAATATGCGATTCCAGTCCTACTACCTGCAATTCTTTTCACTTCAGTCCCTTTAGTCAGGACTACTGTTGCCACATCAGCATCAAGCTCTGAAAACAAAAGTTGATTAAGACACTGAAAAATCATGACTGGTTTAGAGTTGTGAGAATGATATCCGCACAACAGGAACTAAAGATGCACACACAGAGAGTGGTTTGTAGCCAACGCTACAACAAAAACAGGAAATAATTGCTCAGTCCGATGTGACAAGAGGTGTTCAAATCATGGAGGGGTGTAGTGTCACTTATTCATTTAGCGACTCTGTGTGCATGTCTCATAGGGCTGTTACATTCTGGCGGATAGCATACGGGACTGTAAAGTGACTCATGAGTAAATTAGGTCATGTGATGTAAGCCTCATTTCTGGACGACAAAAAAGGATTGTCCAACATGTCCGACGATAAAAGTTACACGCCAACACAATAAACTGCACAGCAAACAACAATGTGGTGCGTATGTGTGTGAAGCACTCAGCAACCCTTCCTACTGTGCAAGCAAACTGTTATTGAGACGGTGAGATCATGTGATTTGATGCTCCAGGTACGTGAAGGAGCAAGAACAGAACACGAGCCGGGTATCTGGTATCTTTATTGTTAGTCTTCAAATTCCCCTTAGCTGCGTGTTTTGTTAATGTTGCCAAAAAAAAGTGGAAAACGAGGTCTTAAATTAAAACATGCTCCTCTTGATGCCAGTCAAATTCAACAGCTTACACAAAAAACTTCTTTATGCAAAGGTTTCTGTGAGATCAAATTCCTCTAGTTGATTCCTCTGTTCCTGAAATTGTATATGTGCTTGGGCACTATAGGATAAAGAGAGACAATCCCTGATGGAGAAAACTAATCTGCGTGTAAGGGATGTATTACAGCAGGCTCCGTACATGCACAGTTACCAAGCTTATTGACCCTGGAAGCTCTAAAGAAGAGAAAATGATGTGGGTGTTTACATTTAAAAGGGTGCATCTAGAATGTTTGATAGCGTTAAGTGAAAACAGGCAATAACAGGCACCTGTGATATAGCATAGCAACACCACATGGGGGTGGACTCAAAAGGCAAAACAAACTCCGGGATATGATAATGCAAACACTACGTTTAACATAGTGGATAGACCACGTTTGACAATATTCAAATTAGAAGGGATACTCTGATCAGGATTTTTGGCTGGCCATTTCAATAGTGATCATCCATCAGACAATATTTCACGTACTGAGGAGGCACGGTGAAAGAAGTTTCTCGCAGCTTTAATAATGCAGTGGAACCTCGCCTCAACTCGCATTTTTCAGTCAATGTAAAAAAGTAGAATGTTAAATTTTGCCCGTTTGTGTGCATTTTCCGGTTAGCGTACAATGTGGTCCAAGTCTTGCGGTGTTATTAATACACTGCTTCATTTCAACTGCCTTCTTAATGTTTTGTTTTGTTTTTTTTTTTAATCAGAAAACACCCTTGTTAGCAGCCTGCTTGCTAATACAGTGGACACTTGGTTAGCATGTTTTTCGGTAAACTTCACAATAGAATTTGGGTTATTGAGGTGAGAAGCACTCTTGAATTCAGTAAATAATTTATGGCAAACTAAGAAGGTGGTGTTCGTGTGGCGTTTTACTGCCACATCGTATTTTGGGGAACAATCGGGTCTTCGATGAAGACCTTTCATTTCTTTATTTGATAAGGTATGACGTATTTGTGGGTTTTTCTCTAGTCATGACCTTGTGAAGCAAAGAAATGCTGCTAGCCAACAGAACAGAAACAGAAAGCGGAGTCCGCTGCGTCACCAGCAGTTGACTCTGCCAACAGTTAAACCAGAAGTCCCTGCTTTTCTTCTCATCACGACTGTGAAATAACCCACAATACAGGCAAAGAAAGTTGCATGTGTCAGCATTTTGATAAGAGCAGGCGAGAAGCACTATTCAATTCAAGAAATCCACAAAGGTGGAATCCAAGTGGATCTCGCTACCATTTCACTGTCTTTGTCAACAAGGTTCCACTGTAATTAGGAAATAATAATAAAGGCCAATTAAACTCCCCTTACTACAATTTTTTGGTCCTTCGAGTCGGATAGAAGCAACCACTTCAGTCATCATGTTCAGGGCACAGGAGAGAGAGCCCAGAGGTGTGGACCGCCCACAAAGAGTAAAACAACTGCCATCACATCTTTAAGACTACGAGGTCAGTGACCCTATGAGGTGCCACGTTCCTGGTGTTGATGAGCAAGAGCCAGACGAATGTCTTCTCCAGAAATTATTAGATTGATCCAGAGCATGAGAGAAGAAAATGACCAGCTGCGGAGAGATCTCCAACGTCTTTCAGACATGATCCACAGTGTCCCAGCAGCCTCCACAAGGACTCGGACACAGTCCAGACCCCAAATGGAGGAAATATTCACCACACTGGCACTCGCCAGCAAGCCGACACCATCTAGTGGTCATCAAGGCCCACGTCAGCCACTCATGAATCCACCGGTGAACAACGATGCTCCTTCTGTGTCAGGACAAGTTCAAGTGGCATGCCTAGCAGCTAGTTCCAGAGTCGCGCCAAAGAAACAACTCTCCATACCCTGCCCGACTTGAGCTGCGTGGAGCCTTAATCGGTGCACAGCTGGCTTCTGTGCTGATCAAAGAGCTGACAATCAAGATCCAAGCAGTAGTATACTGGACCGATTCCACCACAGTCCTCCACTGGCTACAGTCAGACTCCTATTTGTGGGCACTAGAGTTGCAGAGATACAGGATCTGACAGACATCAATGCCTGGCGCTACATTGACTCAGCCACAAACCCAGCAGACGACATTACAACACTAACACTAGCCGATGGAGTCATGGACCCCCCTTTCCATTTCCTGAATGTTGTCGTCGTGAGAAGGAACTTTTATGTGAGGAAGTATTTCCCCAATGGCAGCGGATTCAAACACCAAACAGCCCCTCCTGGACCTAAACACGTAGCGTGAATGGAAGCTAGCGGGGATGAACTTAGTTTAGCACGCTCGTGTGGTTGTACTATGTGTGCGACTCAGGTTTAATGTAACAAACGTTTTACAATGTGCAGGTTCTGAGTGGGAAAAAATAAGACTCGCATATTTATTTTCATCTTAGCCGTAAACAGACATTGTCCACACACGAAACACAAGAACGCACATCACATGACCGTCCTTCAAAATAAGGACAAATAAGCCATTTGCCACCCGTTTGTGTATCCTAGTGTGTCATAAATAAAACAGTGCTCATTACCCACAGTGCAGTTTTCTTACTCAAAAGCCGGCTGGATATAATGCTTGTGGTATGTGGTATGTTCCAAGCCGCTCTCCGTGATATACTACAGGCTTTAAGATCAGATGGATTTTCATATCCCACAGTGAGATGAAAATAGGCCTGATGACTAAGCATCCACTCGACTCCTGAGTACATGGCAGTGAGAATCATCAATACCAGAGAAGCTTTGTCAATATACAGTATGTACAGGATGTACAGTATGACGAGCAGAACATAATCCTCTATAGGTTCCATTTTTCTAGGTGCAACGACCGTGGCACTTAAAGCCCACGGTCGAGTAGGGATGAATATTGAGAAGTGATCCTCTTAATGAGAGAGCAAAGCTCAGCTGCTCAGAGTAGAAGACTGTCAATATGTGCCTCTTTCTTAAACCTTTAACCCTCTTTAGGACCAAACATGTGGAACCACAAGCCTGCAGACTTAAGCCTAGGCCACAACCAGTTGTACGGGCGCCTACGGCTGGTCTACATGAAAAAAAAACAAAAAAAACCCGCAAGAAATACACAGAGGTGTAAAGGTTCTTTGTCCTACCATTTTTTTTCAAGATTACGTGACAAATTGACGCACTTTGTGCATCGTCCGTACCTTGCACTGGCATACTTCTGTATGTGTCGTGCTCCACATTAGCAAACCCACATAACTAATTAGTGCCGCCAATGCATGTTCAGATATTTTTTGTACGTCCTACATGCATGTCGAGCCAAAAATTGCACGTCTTGTTGTGACATTTGATTGTGTGGACATGTTTGTCAAATGAAGCCAGTTTACAGACTCCATCCTTGCTGAAAGTCAACTGAAGATCAGTGAATTGACTATTTGTAGGGAAACCAACACAAATCCCATATTTCTGAATTCCATGGATTATGACTGCTAATCATATCAGTGTGACAAAAAGAAAACAGTATCCCAGAACAAAACAGACACCATTTTCCAAATACCAGGGATTATGGTTGGGGGTGGCTGTGGTGGGGAGGCTGAATAAAGCCGCTTGGATTTCTTGTTCATGAATAAACAAGGTACTGTGTCGCATTTTTCTTTGCTGCACTGTATCATGCTGGTAAGATATCACACATTTTTACATAGCTGACAAAGCTATCACCGTGGAGGCGGCACCATTCACGGTGGAACACAAGCCAGATCAGGGTTTACCATTCCAAACCGTCCAAACATATGGCTGTAACTCAAAATAGATGTACAATATGCTTTAAAAAGCACGCCGTTAGCATTAGGCAACACCACAGACTTGAGTTGCTTTCAGGGACTGGAGAGAGATGAAGAACATGTTCACTGCTAATACACTGACTGGGGAAAGCATACTTAGTGACAACTGGAAGTGATGGTAGAGTCTGGTGACATCACTGTAATTTGTCCACCACATGATTTATCTTCGGGGTCATTCAGAACACCATCTCGGGTGGCGTGAAGCAGTTAATGGAGCAAACATTCCTCATTAATCCCATGACTAATCCAAAGTAGTTAAGATGGCAAACCCCACAGGAAAGCTTGAATGCAACATGAAAGAATAGGACGTTACCCTCAACCATTATATGGATAGGAGCATGTTCATATACCAAAGTAGTTGGCCAAGTGATCACGGCTCAGATGGAAGAAACTATAGTTGCAGCTATAACGGCTTCCACTCGTGACACAATTGCTAAGCCCAAGATCACTGATGATGAATTGTTCCACACACGCACACTCATCCAAGCGTGCCGTAAAGGATGCTGTGTGCGCTGGGGGCAAGGTCATGTTTATACAGCGTTTGCCACTGTCTGACAAGTCTTACATTGGCACTGGCATTGCCATGCGGCTAATTAGCTTGCTGTGGGAAGCTGAGTCATGGTGTGTACACAGTTATTCAGAATGGTTGCTGGATTCTATGCAGGCTCATAAAATGCCTGATCTAGTGTTATGGCTATGATGTCCCAGTTTGGACATGACATGTTCGATGCCTTGGAGATAAAGTCAGAGAAGAGATAGTGAATATATTGGTAGAAGGATGCTGCCAGGTAGGAGGTGTAGAGGAAGACCAAAGAGGAGGTTTATGGATGTAGTGAAGGAGGACATGAGGGTAGTTGGTGTGAGAGAAGACAGGGTTGGATGGAGGAGATTGATCTGCTGTGGCGACCCCTGAAGGGAAAGGTCGAAAGAGAAAGAAGAACATCTCTATTATTATGTATCACCAATTTGATTGTTATATTTATGATCATTATCTATGATGGTAGCGAAAATCACCATTGCATCAGTATATGGTTACACTACCTTACAAAAAAAAAATCATTTGGAATACAGGAAGTGAATAAATATAATACATGTATTGCAATAGTAAGAGATGGGTGGTAGTATTTAATAAGAGTTACTTTTTCCTACCCCTTTTGGACATGTGCTACTGTGAATTGAATTATGCTATGTATTCCATTGTAACTTTTATCATTTATACCCGTATTAGTAATTTTTTTATCATTGTTAGAATCTGTAACGGTATACCGATACATGAAATATATCGCCCAACCCTACTTCATGAATATGCAGATATACTGTATCAGATCCAATTAACCACTGGGAGAAGAAAATCATAATCATATCTTCAAAATGATTTATCAAACCCTGCAACTATCGGCCGTCGGTGTTTCTGCATCTATTCTCGCCACGCTTCGAAGGCAGGTACAAACCACAGCTTTACCCGAGGCTTCACACAACGCCGGTCAACGTATTTGGACTGTCACAAATGAAAATAGTAACATATCGTCTATCCAGCAATGCAATTTTAGAGCTGCTGGAACGGCGTTGCATCTGGATCATTCCAACAGACCATCGTAGTTAGTACCATGTGGCCCTGTCAATTTGGGTGTGCCTTAGTGCAATGGCGGGAATTTAATCTGGCTGTGCAATTATCTTAGTAACTATAAGCTAATTGTCTCACACGCTTTGAGCCCTGTGTCTTTAATAGGCGGCTAATTTATGGCAAAACAAAACAAAATTCAGTTTCCACGATATTTAAAAAGAGAAAGTACTAGAATGGAAGATAATATCACATTTTAAGTCGTATGCAGAGATCCCGCTTTGAACTGATGTGGCATTACATTTGGTGTAAAAATAATGCCGGATGTCAGAAAAAGGACATCATACCAACAGTGAAAAATGGTGGTGGTAGTGTGATGGTCTGGCGCTGTGTTTCTGCTTCAGGACCTGAAAGACTTGCTGTGGTAAATGGAACCATGAATTCTGCTGGCTACCAAAAAACCCTGAAGGAGAACGTCCTGCCAGCTGGTCGTGACACCAGCTTGGGTTCTGCAGAAGGACAATGATCCAAAACACACCAGCAAGTCCACCTTTGAATGGCTGAAGAAAAATAAAGATGAGGACTTTGGAGTGGCCTGTTGAGATGCTGAAGCATGACCTTACAAAGGTGTTTCATGCTGGTAAAGCCTCCAATGTGGCTGAATGACAACAATTCTGCAAAGATGAGTTGTTGCTGCTAAGGGTGGTCCAACCAGTTATTAGGTTTAGGGGGCAAACACACACCACTGTATTGTACAATACACTAATCCAGTATTATGATTATCATGCCATTTCTCTGCTGGAGTTCACCAGTACGTTTACTTGTATCCTCCACCAAGACCTCCAAATCCAAACCTCATTTTTCATTAACAGCTAGTAACAAGATGCAAAATACTCATTTAAATAGGGCAGTCCTCACCACTTTCACACCAGTAAAAAACTGTGTACTTGCATTAATTAGCATGCACAATTTTGGGGGTTTGCTCATGCAATTTATGCGGCATTACAAAATTACTTTGACTCAGAACTTGGTACAGAAGCTTTCAAAAAGCCAATTTTGTTGGAAAGTGAAACAGATTCAGAATCTACAGTTGGAAAACGACATTTTCAACTAGCTACCCTTTCATATTTTTCAAGTGGAAACCTCATGACGTCATTTCCTTCTGGTGGTTTTAAAAGTCCAGAGAAACTGTAGATGTAATCACTTTTAGAAAGAGGGCTGCAAAATGTTCCATCACACGACCCATTTGGGTACTATTTGGGTCTGCTGATTTCTACAGCTTCAAAGATGAACAGGCCAACAAAACTAGAAAGGTTCAGGGTTTTTTCAACATGGATTATCATTTATGAAATGAGTAACAAAGACTCAAAGTCTCACCGAGTCATGCGGAGAAAGAAGAAAAAAAATGAAGTGTGAAAGGAAATATTTTTTCACCTGACTAGTTTGTTATGTCTGACAAACATACTCCTCAGAACGTCCTATTCTCCTCAAACATATCACCTCCTGTTTATAATTCAGAGCACACACAAACAAAGAGTCTAGTCTAAGGACGTATCTCCCACTTGGACTTCTTATCTTGGCCATTTACACACATTGCCCAGTTGAAGTTGTGAGGAGAAGCAGTGGTTACAAACTTTACTCAAGGAGGCCAACTCCAAACACCCAACAGGGAGAGGAGTAGAAGTTATAATAGAAAGATAAATATGTAAAATCTTTGGGCTTTGGTTCCAAACAGCTGATTTCCTCCAGTGGAATGGCCTTACTATTCACTCCAATAGAAGATTACAATGATGAACTTAATATTTGGTCTCTTAGCATGATTTCTACAAAAGAATGTGGGTGAGGCCCCCTTTGTAAAAGGGACAATCCGAACGCAAGAAAACAGACTGGAAAGGGCAGACGGCTCACAAGCAAACAGCACAAAGCAGCAACACAGAAAGAGACATTTTACAATAAAAGAGGAGAAAATGTGCACAGGTTTCCAAACGATATCAGGCTGTGACTGGTATGATAAGGTGAGGAATAAACGTTAGCAACAGTCAGACTACAGTTGTGACTTACGTGACTTCTGGCCCCATACGTGTAGCTTCCAGGAGGAGTAGTAAATAAAGCCTAGAACCAGCATGGGGCACAGGACGAACAGCAGCTTGTGTGTGGGCTTCATGGTCTTCACTCATTCACATGGCACCATCCAGGTCATCACCTGCATAACAGCAAAGAGAGAGAAATACAATATTCACCTTTTAGTGGTGGCAGGTACCAGGGCCACAATTACCATGTGACTACTATGTCAGAGTGTCATTCACTGGTGTTCATTTGCTTTGCTTAATTTCCACCAGTCTGTAGTGTTGCAAACTAGAGCCCGACCCATATGGGGTTTCTGGGGCCGATGCCGATACTGATATTTGGGAGAAAAAACGATATCCCATACATCAGCTGACAGGCCGATATATGAAATAAGACCCTTAATATACACAGGATATTAATACTGTACATAAACATGAATTCGCATACCCAAAATCTGAAATAATAATTAGGGCTGTTTAAGTCAACGCATTATCGGGATGGCAAAAGTTTCAAATGGAATTGTTTACCACAAAGAGTTTTCCCCTATTTATTGTAGATAAAAACTTATTTCTATCCGCGATTAAATGTGATTAATTCTGAGTTAACTGTGGACAAGATGCGATCAATCATGATCAAATATTTTAATCGACTGATAGACGTCAAAGTTAACACATTAATGACGCACTAACAGTAGTTTTCTTTACGGTGGTCGTTTTTTGACACGCAATTAACTTGCGCTCCTCCGGTTGGGCCACCGAACACCGTAGTGTGGGCTTTGAAGCTAACTTTACTAATCAAAATACTCTTTTCATTCTCCATTTCTGCTCAACATTTGTTCCAGCTTGTGGCTACAGAGTTACCGTGCCTCAAAGAAACTACGGTGTGGTCCGAGGGTGAAACAGGAGGAGCGCACAATAATCGCACGTCCAAAAAATGTACCGCTGGAAAAGGAAATTTCCGTTAACGCATCATTAACACGTTAACTTTGACACTAATTCACAGCTGTCAATGGATTTAAATGATTTGATCATGATTAATCGCATTGTCCACAGTTAACTCTGAATTACTCGCATTTAATCCACAGATAGAAATTGTTTTTTATCTATAATAAATAAGGGAAATCTCTTTGTGGTAAACAATTCCATGTGAAACGTTTTCAAACCCGTTGTATCATGCAAAGGAGGGTTCACCACTAACATGATTAAACACTTCCGGCTTCACATTGACAGAGTGATCTGTTATTGACACGCTACGCTGGACCTCTTCCAACCAGGAAGGTAAGTCATAATAAATTCTGTCCATCGTATGTGTTACAGGTTTCAGTAGGAGATCCCGTGAACAGATTATAATTCTACTGTTTGTGGAATCAATGAATGAAACGTGCAAGCAAAGTCTTCTCCGTAAATCAAGCCTTCCTCAGGGGAATTTATTTACGTTGCATCAATACTCATGGACATACAAATTGTTCTTGATCTTATGTATCACATTAAATTCTTCAAACATAAGATCACACTTTTCTTACTAAAATGAGACAATTTGCATTAATAAGCAAATATTACTTTATAGTGCATATTCAACTATTAAACAGGCGAGCATATGGCTGTTAAAGGCCATAGAGTGAATGTACATGTATACATGTATGAAATGGCAGGCTTAGACAAAAAAAGGCATTTCTCCCTTAAAGTGCAAACATTACCTTAATATATAAAAGTCACAAACATATAAACATCAATATTGCATCAAAGTTGCAAGCCCGTCGTGGTGTAGACGTTTGGAGCAGACGCCGCGGGTTCGAATCTCCACTTGTAAGCATCATCGGTATTCGTCAGTAAGGGCATCCAGTATGCGGATCAAATAGATCTGCTATGGCGACTCCGTAATCAGGAAAAAGCCGAGAGAAACAAACTAAATTGCATCAAAGTTGCATCAAAATCTGGAGCCAAAAAGAGAATCTCTATTCATCAAAGACAAAGGCACCGACGAGCGGGGAAAAAAAACGTAATGTCGTACTGTTCAAATGTACCCACAGAGCCACTTATATAGTTATTACTAAGCATATTCATACTTCTTATATGTATTTTATGATACTCTGAATGGTTACTCACCTTTTAAAACTAGAATCAATAAATGAGACATGCAAGCAATGTCTTCTTCATCAAGCCTTCCTCAGAGGAATGAGGAATTCCAGTCAGTACTTTTAGAGGGGGAGAATTGCTACACCGCCCCCTAGTGGCGAAACTATGAGTGTTCATTAATTATGGTTAATTATGGTGTATTTGGCAAAACACTTGCTTCATTCATTCATTCATTTTCTACCGCTTATCCTCACGAGGGTCGTGGGGGTGCTGGAGCCTATCCCAGCTGTCTTTGGGCGAGAGGCGGGGTACACCCTGGACTGGTGGCCAGCCAATCCCAGGGCACATATAGACAAACAACCATTCACACTCACATTCATACCTATGGACAATTTGGAGTGGCTAATTAACCTAGCATGTTTTTGGAATGTGGGAGGAAACCGGAGTACCCGGAGAAAACCATATACGGTGGCCAACTCCAGCAAACGTAAGGCCGTGTAGTTTTTGTTCATAGACAAACAACCTGACGTTAAACCTTTTAACCTGGAGGATGGTTAGTAACAGGAATCAAACCGTGGAATCACTTGAATTCAATTAATATTGGTAATGGTTACATCTCTACTTTAGACACCTTTTAATAGAAACTCTTCTTGGTAGTTCCAGGAAACCACACCCTCACGTCTGCAAAAAGCATGAAAGTTACATTAAAAAAAGGCAGACTCATTTATGGTTCTCTCGATACACTGTTTTCATGTTTAAAATCATTTTCAATTTTAGACTGACAGTTATTAAAAAGGGGAAATGTGCCTTAGTGTGAATGTCATATGATAGCAAACATTGCTCTATCCAGCAGTGGCCACTCTCTATTTTCAACTCAAGATCTCAAATTGTCTACAGTCTTATGGACTGTAGCCCAGCACCATAAAACTGCTTTCAACCACATTTCCTTTTCATCTTCATGTCAAGCTATACATAAATTGCCAGAAATACTATAATCAGTGTTGATCATGTTTCATTCTTGAGGATATGCGTATATAATCCAGAGCAGACATAGTAAGTGGCGATCCGCGGGCCGGATATGGCCCTTGCTTTTTGACGTCCGTGACCGTTTTACTGGTCATTTCACAAACACGGATCAATTTTGCCATTCTGTGTCGTCAAGATAGTACAGTCTTCCGAGCCGCCCCTGCTCTTGTTCCAGAAGACGTGGTAGACTCAGCTATCTCTTTGAATGGCTCCATTCTGATCTACTGGTGTTATCTTGGCTTTTGACTCTGTGTCAAAAGCCGCTTGTGCTCCATTTCAGCTCCATAAATGTTGTCACTGCCGGGTTGAGACATCTACGTTTTTGATTAGGGTAAGCCTGGGGTGTTCTCACTTTTTCACCCTACTTTTAAAATGACCCAAAGAGTCCCAAAGTCCCAAAGAGCTACCTCCTACTATCTATATTTATTGTAGGCGGCATATTAAAAAAAGCTACAAACCTTAACCCATATAATGAAATACACTCTCAAATTGTAAAGCACGTTTATTTATTGGTAACAAACCGCCTCTGCGCATAAAATCTTCAACAAACTGTAATGCCTGTGCTCGTGATTAACTTCAAATACAGATATTTTTTTATGACACTCTTGTTTAAACAGTTCAACGGCAAACAAGCATTTTAGTTGAGTGGGATGAGATTTAGCGTGATATATAGTGAGAACGGTCCGCCAGGTAAATATTCCCTCATATGAACCTTCCTTTATCCTCACGATGACAGGATTTTATTTATCTTATGTATCAAAGTACGCGCCGCAGTGTGTCAACTATTGAACTTATTTACTGGTAAACTTTGTGACAATATTAAATATTGATGCATGTTTTCTGGCCTTTAGAGGTCACTTTGTTTTTTGTTTTGTTTTTTAAACAGTTTTGCACCTTTTTGATGTGAAAAAAATATGAGAAGTATGTTTATTTTTGAACGTAGCTCATAAATACACATTCTCCACGCACACGGAACGGCCCATGACCGTCTTTCAAAATAAGAGAGCCGTTTGCACCGAGTGTCGGAAATATCTTCCCTAGGCAGTAGGACTTGCATGGGTGACTACATCTTCCAACCAGGAAGGTTTGGCTGACATCCCATTGGAAAAGTTAGCCACTTTCTTACCAATTGATTAATGCGCTTTACATTTTTAGACAAGTGTATTTACTTATATGGTTTAAGGTTTGTTTACTGAATTTCAATTTGATATATTGTCCACGCAGGTCGCCAGACCTTAGTACAACCGGCAACAGCCAATCTAAACATGACAGACCTCACCTCGTACACCTCAGATTTTTGCGCACGCAAAAGTTCCAAAACTGTTCAAAAGTCCGATTTGAAATGAGACACATGGTGGAACACAGTTCAAACAAACGTCACAAGCTGTTAAGTGTCACCGCTGCTAGCTAAACAAACATAACGGAACTTGGCTGTCCATTTCCAACCACTCGCCTCAGCATCGTCACACAAGTCGTCACTGAAATTAGCACAAAAATTGGCTTTTTATCCCAGCGATCAATTCTTCAAGGGTAGGGAAATGTATCATAGTTGTGTTGCTGCAAATGTTAGCTTCACCGAGCTAACCAGGCTATGCTGGCACGGTGGGATGTAGTCGGCAGGCCTACGCTAGCGGGCTAAATGTGACCGCACTCTGGTTTATTGACGCAACTTTGCGAGGAACGGAAGACCACATGCAAAAAAGACACGTAATACAAATAATGCTGCGTGACAACAACGACGACGAGAGGAAAGGAGCATAGAAACATTCACCCTTGCGTGGTTTTATAATCGGGGAGCCCCCCATGACCGCCGTGATACAGGACAAGGAATAACCGCGTCTTATTGTTCAAGTGTTAAATGAAAAAGCATGAAATTACCTTTTCTTCTCCGAGCCTCCTGCTGCCAAGTAATCCCGATCCTAATTGATATAACGGATTGGGTGATACAAGAACCGTGTTCTCGATCGCCTCCAGGCCATGACGGTGAAACCCGGGGAAGTAACCTGAGGGCTCCGGACGCACCAGACGATTGCGTGGAATCTCCTGCGCGAATATGCATGAAGAAAGCTAGCGAGAATGGTAAAGAAGCACGTCCACCCGCGGCGACACTGTCAGCATTGGTCACATGAGGTGTCTCGGTAAATTAGGAGAGTACCCCCTCCTCCTCCTTCTAACTCTCTCTCTTCTCCTCCGACCGCGACTGTTCATCTAGGGAGGAGGGGGGGGGGGGTCCATGTGATGACGACTATCATTCATATCATTCATATCGGGTTGCTGTATGATAAACACATTATTTGTTGCACACACGTTAATCTCACACTTGGTGAACAACAAATCACGAGACAAAATAAAGACAAATCCTGTTTTTCCACAGCCCGCGTCGAGATCCCCACCCCCACAGTAGTGGTATGTGCCACATAAGCAGTATTTTGGACTGGAACATCCAGGTGAGAATCCCAGTAGAGATGGGGCATCATACAAATATCAATATCATCAGTACATCGTTATCGGATCGGTATTTTCCCGTTTTCTTCTCACTAATATCTGCTTTTCTCGAGTTGTGCAAATATTTTGTATATATTTACTGTATATATTGTTTACAAGCTCAGGAAATAAGTCATTTTGTTGACTTATTTTGCACTGCTGACTTCTGTTGTTATTGTGCATCCGTTTCCATTATCAACCCAACCCGAGGATTTACATATCTGTCAATAGATTCAAAAAATGAAGAGGTTAATTCATTATGAAACTCAACTCAATGGATTTTATTAAAAGACAACAAGAATACAGAAACAGAAATAGGAATTAATAATACATTGAAAAAAATTGCAAAATTATGACACAATATTTTAATTTGACACCCCAATTTACAGTGAATTTGTTCTAGAAGGTCCGACTCTTAGCAAAACAGACGCTAACTGAATGAATTTTTCCCATAAAGAATAATGTAAATCCAATTAATCTGTTCCAGAAAGGCAAAATAATTAAAAATTTTAATTATTTTACAATTACAGTTTTACATGCAGTAAACAATTACTGCAAATAAATACTATGTAGTACTCCAAATACATATAAATAATGAATAAAAGGGCTAAAAAGAACATTTAAGGTCGCTTTTACCTTAATTGAAGACCTGATTTTTGATGTGACTGTTCCCAAAAACACGATGCGGCAGTGAGACACCCCACAATGCCACCTTCCTGTTTTGCTATGAATTTTTTTTTCTAGAATTCAATAATGTTTCTCACCTCAATAACCCAAAATGGAGCCACATAATATTTCAAGTTTTGAGAAAGAAGTTGAAAAGCGTCATCATAGACGGGCTACGCAGCTAAGTTAGCACACTAACTTCTTTGTAAGGAGCTAAGGACGTTTGTGATTTTTTTTTTTTAATTGTTGAAGAACACAGTTGGACTCGCGCAGTGTATTAATAACACGACAAGACGCGCGTCATATTCCATGCTAACAAGAAAATGTACGTAAACCAAGACAACATTTGGCGTAAATTTGATCTGAAAACTGAAAGACATGCTAACCGGGGCAGATGCTAACCAAGGTTCCACTATATTTCACACTTTCTTGCATTCATTTCCTGTTGCTGTACACTTTGAGTACGTATGTGTGGATGTGGTGTTCGATGCTCGTGTGTCCGTACATGCACAGGAAGTCAAGGAGGAGACGTGAAATGGCCGTGTCAGCTGTTTATTGAAACATTACCACAGCAGTGGTGTTGTTTGGTGAGAATGAGGACATGAGGTACAGCAGGACATTCATCTGCATCTTCTGCGAGCTGCCATTGTAGTAAACAGGTTGCGTGACGGACCTCCAGGCGTGATGTGGTGGTTGACTCCGGGTGCTGGAGGGTGTGGTGGTTTGGCTTGGCAGGCAAATACAATCCAGTTTTAGGGCGGGGCCGGGTTTCAGGTGTTGAATGATGCGCTCCAATGCTCTGAACGTACAAATTGTGGGACAAAGTCTCTCCCTCTCCCACATTAACAACAGAATTTGCTTAAAATGATGTACAGTACACCCTCGCAGCATCATGTTTTTTCATAAATATATGAATAAATCATGCAGTTTTGTGGTTGAATATGGATTTTTAGCAGTCAAAGAAACTCATAATCACTTTTTCCCACAAACATACATACACACACACATATATATACATATGAACATTCATATAGTACATATATATACCTACACACACATATATACACATACATATATAGATGTATACATACATATACAAATATACATACATACAAGTGAGACAAACTACATCAAGTGAGAAAGAAACTTAATGTGCTGACTTCAAGGAAAGACTGAATGTTACACTATTTATGGGTAACACACGTGTAACGTAACTATAGGGGTGTTAGTTCATGCTTAGAGAGCTCTAATGATGTCGCAGGTATTTATGCAAAGACTGAATGTTACACTATTTATGGGTAATATACGTGTAACGTAACTATAGGGGTGTTAGTTCATGCTTAGAGAGCTCTAATGATGTAGCAGGTTTTTATGCAAAGACTGAATGTTACACTATTTATGGGTAATACACGTGTAACGTAACTATAGGGGTGTTAGTTCATGCTTAGAGAGCTCTAATGATGTAGCAGGTTTTTATGCTCTAACTACAAACACATTTGATTGATTAATGAGAAGTCCTACTTTGATGAAATTGACCTATCAAGGTCGTAATAAGCTGTAATAAGTCTAATTAGAAGATGTTGTTAAAGTTCATGTCTTGAGGAGTCCATTTCAGTCTTCTGTCAGCATTTGCAGTTGCCATAAATGTGCCGAGATGTGTCTGTGAATGCATCCTAGTTCCAAACCTTCCTTGTGGAGATGCCGAATGGGCATGTTAAACATGTAACCCGTTTGTCCGTTGGGTCTTTTACGGTGTCATGTGGCCTCTCATAGCACATTCCTCTACAGTAGCAAATCCATGTTTCTATTCTTCACACCCGCTCGGGTTACGCGGTTAATTCAGTTTTCCTTTTAAGGATTTGGCTCATATGGAGGTCTCCATCCTTCATAAGTCCCTGCATCCTACAGGAGACGTCTTAAGGCAGAGAGCCGGGTTACAGGGGCACAAGGCAGGGTAGCATGCTGATCTATAAATATTAAATCAAGCAGGAAATGCAATCTGCTCAGTCACTGTTCTCCATCTGGGGTTGGACTTCAGGAGAATAAACAACACAAGCAAAATGGAATGTATATGTACACACACGTCATCCATTTTGGAATAAGGACACCTTCCTGACTTGGAGCATACGAATCGTTTGCTGATATCACCCTTTACCTCTAAGATGGAAATAGTCACAGCACAAATAAATCAATGCTTTCCTCTGAACGTGTCTGGAAGGACACAAAAGGTACTGGTCTGCCTCGTGAGGAACTGCTTGAGACACGGAAAGTACTGTTTGTGTTATTCTATTGTCTTTGCTGCACAGCAGATTTGAAGTGGAGATGCCAAGCCAGCGTGAGGCACTTTCCCAAGTATTTGACAATCTCTATGAGATGCTTTTGTTTTATGCCGCGTTAGTTTTCCATTTATTTTCCAACAGTCTATTGAAACCTCTGTGACAAATGATAAATGAGTGAACAGTTGTTCCCAGTAGAAGCTAAGAACTGGATTTATCAACAGTTCCTAGACGCTTAAATCTAGGTTTCAAACTACAGATATACCTTCATTTTCCTTACCTTCACCTTCTCAGGGCGTTCCATCCATCACAACTGGACTGTTCAGGTTGTCATACAAGACTTTTGGCCTCTCACCCAAGAGTCCACCTCCTATCAGACGAGATAGACTACATAGGACAGCTGTAGACTCTCAGATGAGAGGCCAAACGTCTTGTAAGACAATCCGAACAGTCCAGTTGTGATCGTTTGAACGTCCTGGGAAGATGAAGGTAGGACAGCTGTAGTCTAAGTAGACGTAGACTAGAGACTGTTCAGGTTGATAGGACAGGATAGGACTAGATAGGACAGTTGTAGTCTAAGTAGACGTAGACTAGAGACTGTTCAGGTTGATAGGACAGGATAGGACTAGATAGGACAGCTGTAGTCTAAGTAGACGTAGACTAGAGACTGTTCAGGTTGATAGAACAGGATAGGACTAGATAGGACAGTTGTAGTCTAAGTAGAGGTTGTCTCGAGACTACATAGGACTAGATAGGGCAGCTGTAGTCTCTAGTCTACCTCTACTACTTCTAGTCTACCTCTAGTCTAAGTAGAGGTTGACTGGAGACTACAGATGTCCTATCTAGTTGTAGTTGTTGTAGTCTAAGTAGAGGTAGACTAGACAGTTGTAGTCTAAGTAGAGGTAGACTAGAGACTACAGCTGTCCTATCTAGTCCTATTTGTGTTGTGATAGAACAGGATAGGACTCTAGTCTCTAGTCAACCTCTACTTGGACGACAGCTGCCCTATCTAGTCCTATCCTGTTCTATCAACCCGTTCTATCACAACACAAATAGGACTAGATAGGACAGCTGTAGACTCTAGTCTACCTCTACTACCGCTAGTCTAACTCTAGTCTAAGTAGAGGTAGACTAGACAGTTGTAGTCTAAGTAAGAGGTAGACTAGAGACTACAGCTGTCCTATCTAGTCCTATTCGTGTTGTGATAGAACGGGTTGATGGAACAGGATGGGACTCTAGTCTCTAGTCAACCTCTACTTGGACTACAGCTGCCCTATCTAGTCCAATCCTGTTCTATCAACCCGTTCTATCACAACACACAAACACAAAAGGACTAGATAGGACAGCTGAAGTCTAAGTAGATGTAGATGTAGAAGCTGTTCGGATTGATAGAACAGGATAGGACTAGATAGGACAGCCGTAGTCTCTAGTCTACCTATACTTAGACTACAACTGTGTAGTCTACCTCTACTTAGACTGCAACTGTCCTATCTAGTCCTATCCTGTTCTATCAACCCGTTCTATCACAACACAAATAGGACTAGATAGGACAGCCGTAGTCTCTAGTCTATCTATACTTAGACTACAACTGTTTAGTCCACCTCTACTTAGACTGCAACTGTCCTATCTAGTCCTATCCTGTTCTATCAACCCGTTCTATCACAACACAAATAGGACTAGATAGGACAGCTGTAGTCTCTAGTCTATCTATACTTAGACTACAACTGTTTAGTCCACCTCTACTTAGACTGCAACTGTCCTATCTAGTCCTATCCTGTTCTATCAACCCGAACAGTCCAGTTGTGATGGATTGAACGCCCTGAGAAGATGAAGGTAGGACAGCTGTACTTTTCCTGTAGAAGTTGGACATTTTGTGGTGAAGTTTTATTGAAGAACATGTCTCGTCTCTTGTGTATTTTGAAGCTAGCAGAACATTTTCCAGTATTTTAATTTGGAAAGTTTAAAAAAAAATGGTTTACATCGTTATACAGTCAGACCTCACTTGGTTTTTGTATGATAAGCTTTTTAATTCAAATCTTCATCAAAATGTTTTCATACACTTATTGGTTATATTATGAATCAAATTACTCCTCACAAAATTGCGCATACTCTTTGATGAATATACGCCCAGTCACATGATGCTTACTTTTAACGTTATATTGGAAAATAAGTCAAATATGTCAAATTTGATTGAAGACCTCCCACTTCGAAGATGACGAGGCGTCTCACATCCTGTGAAGAATTGGAGTTGGAGTTTGATTTGACAGTTTTTGTCGATTGTTTAAACACATTTTGTGAAAGGATGCCTCATATTCTCAGAACTCTACACACAAATCCAAAAATCACTCACACATTTCTGAAAACCCCTCAATTCTCCTGCAAAATGAAACTTTACATCCAAAACAGTCTTCATTCTTCTCAAAATGGTGTTTTGTCTCCAAATGAGGCACACGAACCAGGATATGAAGAAACATTTATATGAACCAGTTGAACACTGATGTGCTCAGTGGAAAACACTGATTACATCATATTCATCATGACTCGGGCCTTTTCGTGTTCAGTGTGACACTTCTTGCAAAATAGTTTAGAATTGTTTTTTTGCTATTTTTTTTACTCAGAACACTTTTTTTTTCATTTTTCACATAAAAATAATGTACGAAGTGTTGATCACAGCCAACACAAGGTTCCACATACAGTGGTCTGCATCTAAATGTATACAGCTTTAGTTACAGTTTTTCTCGATTGTTTCCACACAATTTGTGATGCCTGAGACCCGATGACCCCAACATAGAACCAATGCACCGACTCCATCAACCAAGTCTGCTAAACTAGAAGCACAATTCCTGCTTTACACTCACACTGCACATCTACAACACACTTTTTTCAAAACACGACACACAATTCTCATGAAGTAAACTTGTTGTTTTCACAAAGAACACCATGCCACTCAAAAGAGTCAAATGAATATTCCTATTATTCACACGGACTCATCACATGGGTAAACACCTGGCACACATTTTTACAATTAGCGGTCTAATAATGAGGGAGGCGGGGCAAAGGGTCACAAATCCACAAACACACAATCCCCTTCTCCAAGCTATGGAAGACGCATGTGGAGACATTCCAGCGGATGCTTTCCATGGCTGCATTGGCCATGCTAGGCCATATTTCCCACGCTGCTTGGCCAGAGAAAACCTTGCATGGGATGGAGATGAGGTGCTGTGGCCTGACCCGAACAGAAGACGTGATGCAGCATAGTCTTTTGCTTTGTTATTGATTCATTTTTTCTTTATTATTATTTTTATTATTTCTTGAACTGAAGCTGTATACATTTAGATGCAGACCACTGTATGTGGAACTTTGTGTTGGCTGTGATGAACACTTCGTACATTGTTTTTCTGTGAAAAAAAAAAATATTCCTGTGTAATTTTGTGTTCTGAGTAAAAAAAAAAAAAAAAAAAAAAAAAAAACAATTCTAAACTATTTTGCAAGAAGTGTCACACTGAACACGAAAAGGCCCGAGTCATGATGAATATGATGTAATCAGTGTTTTCCACTGAGCACATCAGTGTTCAACTGGTTCATATAAATGTTTCTTCATATCCTGGTTCGTGTGCCTCATTTGGAGACAAAACACCATTTTGAGAAGAATGAAGACTGTTTTGGATGTAAAGTTTCATTTTGCAGGAGAATTGAGGGGTTTTCAGAAATGTGTGAGTGATTTTTGGATTTGTGTGTAGAGTTCTGAGAATATGAGGCACCCTTTCACAAAACGTGTTTAAACAATCGAGAAAAACTGTAACAACATCAGCATGGATAGCAGTCAGGGCCACGCAGCAGAAGATGATTCCTCATTCTTTGAGTTTGACATCAACTGGAAGGGAGACATGGGGTTGGAGCATTCTGGATGAAGATCGCTCATGATTTGTTGGGACAGTGATGCGTTCCTTTTCCATGCAGTTACCCAATACCTTCTTTGCAAGCCTCCAGCCTTTTACCATCCATACCCTCATCTCCTCATCCTGAGGCGAGTTCCTGCAACCCCTTCATATCTCGCATTGTGATCTATTAATGTTGAGATCCAATTTTCATATGGCAAGGATGGGACTGCGGTTAAATGCTTGCGTTGTGCCTCCATGCATCAAGAGGTCTGTACTTCAGTCCTTGAAAAGTACGAGTCTATGAAGAGTGGAGATACATTACTGATTACTTCTTGGCCTTTTCCCTTTGTTGAGCGGACATTGACTTGTTGAAGAAGCCAGTCATTCCCACACAGACGAGGGTCTTCAGTCATGAGGGATGCCCCTGCAACATCAGCATAGCCGTCTGACGCCCCTGCGCAACCTGAAGCGCCATTGTTCCATTGAGGGAAAAAGCATCCCAGATCAGATCACCCCAGATTTTGAGGCACAGACGCTACTGTGCTTCCCACAATAAGTCCGCATTAATCATGAAATAAGACGGTAACGTACACCACAAAGTGAGCAGCGTTCTCATGTTCATTGTGTTCCTCTTCAGAGATATGAGTAAGGTGGTGATATTTTCCTTGGGGATGTTCATCCTTTCCAACTGATTGAAAGATGATTTCATGTAACACATCGGTTCCAGACAGTAAAGCCATCTTCATGACCTGGGGAAACACCGTCCTCAAGCATAGCGATTTTACACAGCAATTACTCAGCAATATCTTCCTGTAAACATGAAGAAGTCAAAATGGTGTTCCTCCCTCTTTAGTGCCTTCTTTTCCAAAGTCAAATGCATGTGTTCGATTGATGAGTGTCCTGCATGGAAGCCCCACTAAGTTGAGGGCTTGGATTTACTTGTTGGCTCCCAAATGATTCCTGGGACCTTATCTTATCTGTGACCGTGACGCTCCAGGATCTTGGCAGGATGGTTATTGGAACCAAACATTCCCACATGAAACATCCCGGTGCCTGACAATGCTGAGAACGTGTTCATGGGTGGTTTGCTGACCGACTGGAAATGCCCCCTGCGGTGGGGTCACTGTCCTTCTGCACACAAGTCCCAGTCAAATAGTCACAGATCAGCCGAGAGCCCAGCTGGAGATGATCATGTAGATCAATGACAAGCAAGGTTTTTCTTTAGGTCAGAAGTCCAGATTGGCTATAGTTTTCCAACATTCAGTATTGGGTAAAAATGGGAAATGTATGCAAAATAAGGTCAAAATGGTTGTTTATCAGAACGTACAGTTTGTCTACAAGCAACAGTCCAATACGTTCATTTGAATATGTCTGTTTTGATTTGCAGAAAGTGGACAAAATGCATGTATGTAGGGAAATATCATAAACGGTAGCAACATTTACTTTTGCATCACAGTTTCTTGGGAACTACAAGGGACTGTAGATAATTATAAGCAGCTGGTGGCAAACCTCCTCTAGTCCTACAAAGCCTTTGGCTGCAATATGTCACTGAAGATACACTTTCAGGGCTCTACATTAAAAACCCATGGCCATGGGGAATAATGATATCCATAATGATATCATCCAATTTTTGTGGCATCACATGAGAATCTGAAATAAAGATGAAATGATGATCATTTCTTGTGGTTGTTTTCCTACATAGATCATGACGTTGCATGGAAATCTGGATTGGCAAGAGACTTCTAGGCACTTTTAGAAGTTGTGCACCACAATGAAACATTATTGAATAGACACATTTGTGTACTAGTAAAGTGTTTTTAATCCGGAAAAAAATGCTGAATGGTCAAACAATAATTTGTGAAGCAAAGGTGATAAAAATCCACAGAGAAATGGAAGCGCTAGATTTTGTAGCTTGTGCAAAATCAGCACTTGGTATTGGATCTAATGGGTGGTGTTTCATTGTGACCACTTCAAATTGTCACAGCAATGTGATTCACTCACCTGTGCCATCATTTGATTTGCTAACCGCTAATAAAATACTTGTTTAGGAGGCACTGCTTCATCACTTTTTGCTCTTTTCCTTCACAAGTTGTTGAAGAATTAGACCATGTTGGCAGGGACGCCATGATAGATGTTTTCCTAGTCAAACCATCGCTGGTTGGTTGATCGCCAACAAGAACGGGTGTGGGTAAAATGCGGACTGCGGTCTAAATAAAGGATTCTGATTGGTCCATTTCAAGATTTGCAAAGATTGGTTTGCAAATTACCACCGGAATTACGAAGTCCGTGTTTTACCAACACCCAACAAGAACCGTTTTTAAAAAAACTCTTGGCAGTATGGCATGCTAAAGTACACTTGCCCCACGGGAATATTAATGATTGGATTTACTTGCCCCAATTTTGTTTTAACTTGCCCCGGGCCATCGGTACATCGTTATTGTCCAGCTCTGACTTTTTGGATTCCCATCTAGATTTCGTTCCATTGAACCGTGGCGTAAGTAAGTGGTGAAGGATTCCACCAGGACATTGCAGCTATGGAGAAAAGATATCAGAGAAAGTGGAATCCATCTCTGCTTGCTGTTGGAATGTGGTCAGGGAGTATAAGAATATAGTATAGTATATTATATATATATAGTATAGTATATATATAGTATAAGAATATAAGAGATGAGCCCAAAAGCATTGTTCAGATACGGAATACAATTAAACAAAAAGGTAAACATGTTTTTGGATGTTTAATTATACGACCTTGGGTGAACAAGATATATTAGTGCAGACAAGCATGGAAAACATGAATGAATTTGAATTTGTCGTATTGGGCATGCAGTTTGACTCTTGAATATGCTTATATGCTCTCCATTTTGTTGCATTTCACTGGTTTCAGTTCGTAGATCAATACCACTTTCTCAATGCTATAGTATTTCAGATCGTGGAAGCGTATCTTGGTCGCTCGTGGGGGCGTCACAAAAAACGATTGAAAACCACAACATGAAATGAATGCTTTTCTGATCATGTCAATCCAAACCTAGCATTATTGGTTTTGTAGTTACCAGTTTTTGACCAGTTTCTGGACCCTACCTGCTTCTCAGATGAAAGTGGCTAAATCTCAGATTTTGAAAATATTAAAATTGCATCTCTTTATTTGTCAAGAAATAAATGTGACTGAGGGCCGCACGGTGAACAAATGGTTACTGCACGCAGCTAGGAGACCCGAGTTCGATTCCACTCTCTGCAATCTCTGTGTGGAGTTTGCATGTTTGGATGTGTGGGTTTTCTCCGGGTACCTCCCACATTCCAAAAACATGCTAGGTTAATTGGCCACTCCAAATTGTCCATAGGTATGAATGTGAGTGTGAATGGTTGTTTGTCTATATGTGCCCTGTGATTGGCTGGCCACCAGTCCAGGGTGTACCCCGCCTCTGGTCCTATCCTAAGCAGTAGAAAATGAATGAATAAAGGTGATAGAATATGTTCTATCACAATAAAGGTCTCTATCTGCTCTGTAATGTCATAAGCGGAATACCATGACATTTGCAAAATACTTCATAATCCTAATCTTTTCCATGACCTGCAAAGCTCAGCAGCGGCGGCGGCAATCTTAAGGTCAAAGATTTGGGTCGTGCCTGCTGACCTTTCATCCTCCTCCCCCCATAAGAGCCACCCAAGGCCAAGTATTACCACAGTTTGCTATACAGTGTTTTTGCCAGTGGACCAGAGACAGATTACATGCTGGCAGACTCAGGATGGATCATACGATTAAAGGTCAGACCCATCATGTGGTGAAGTCAGGCCAAGGCTTGGGGGGGGGGCCTTAAGGCTTACATTGCTATTGTCTGTTGCGTAATGGAAAAGTGAACCTTTTTGGAATTCAGCCACTTTCTTTAAGTGGAACATCAACACATTTCCTTCCCTTTTCTGTGCATTCTAACAAGAGAAGAGCCAAGTACACCAATGATAACATGTAATACTTGCAGTATTTTGATGATTTGAAACAGAGAAACTTCAACAGTAGCATCGATAGAAACAGTAACTGCACTTACAATGTCAGCTGTCCTTGGGATGGCTGTGTCTTCCAGCACAACACTTCAGTCCTCGGGTAAACATGCCAGGCGTGCACGTGCCACTCTGGGCTGTGGGCCAAACTCCAGACCCGCTGAGCAATCTGGGCTACTCTGGGGGAAATAGTATACAATAAAATCCCATCATGCATTTCTTCCCACCAAAGCTATTCATTGGCCAATGGTTGCCCGGTGAGCTCAAGTGACGAGAGTCCTATGTGGCTTATATATATATGTATTTGTATATGTATTTGTATATATATATATTGTATATATATTTGTATATATATATTGTATATATATGTACAAATCTGTTTTTCCCTCTAAATTTACTGGCTACGTCTTAGACATTGATTGGTCAAGTGTCTTCCCCAGGGACATAGCAACAACCATTGGGGGGATCCAACCGCCAACCTTCCGATTTCTGCTGCTGGAATAAAGTAAAAATATTAAAAGGCAATACAGTCATAATTACGAGAAGAAAATTTGTAAGAATAAAGTTGAAGTAGTTGGAAAATAAACTTTTTATGAGAATTTAAGTGAAAATATGAAGAGAAAACTTTATATTCTCATGAGGAAAAAAAAATAATCACAATTTCATGAAATAAATATGAGGGAAAATATTTTAGTAACAGTTGAAATATTAAATGAAAAAATGTAAGTCATAATATGATGAGAAATAAATAACATTAGGTTGGTAAATATGAGGGAAAATATTTTAGTAACAGTTGAAATATTAAATAAAAAATGTAAGTCATAATATGATGAGAAATAAATAACGTTAGGTTGGTAAATATGAGGGAAAATATTTTAGTAGCAGTTGAAATATAAAAAAAATGTAAGTCATAATATGATGAGAAATAAATGACATTAGGTTGGGCAAAAAGTTATATCATGGTATTAAGTCAATATTATGGGAATGAAGTCATAATATTACAAGAAAAAAGTTGAAAGTTGAAATATTTGTGAAGAAAAAAAAGAGTAATTACTAGTTATTAAGAGCTACTAATAATATACATATATCACAGAGCTGAGATGCAGTTTTTTCTTGAATATATCAAACCTATATACACAGAGTATTTATGAAAGTGGCCCTTGCATTAGTACATTTTTCAGTGGAAAGTTACAACACTCCAGCACTTTCACATTTGTGCTTACTGTACACGCTAGACCCCAAGACTTCCTGTTTTTGTGTTTATGTGAACTTCTAGAACTGTTTCTTTATATGTGTCTTATATTTCAATATAACAATAAGCGGTGCTTTCAGTCCAGCAGACAGGACTTTGTAGGTCTGGGTCCAGTACTGTATGCAGTGTACCATGAGGAATAAAAGTGATTTTTATTAGTGCTGAGCTTTGTGTGGTCTAACCTGTCTAACTGGCCTTGCCGAGGGAAGATGCTCGCATGAAACGGTCCTCTCGGTTGTAGCGACAATACGCCCCTATTGTGCTTACACAAGCCGGCAGCCCCGTCCAGGACAACACAGGTGTGTCTCCCCCGGGTGCGTCTCTCGGTCTACGCTGGCTTTGTGTCTGCGGCTGCCTCAGACCAGTCACATGGCGGTCGAGTTACACAGCTCGGGTTACGGCAGGGTTCATGATGTCTGATTTTTAAAAAGGCGCTCCGGTGTTCCAACAAAACAGTTTACAACAAAGGAAGGAATGGTACAAATATTTGCTGATGATGAAATACATTTTTAGGTGCACCTACACCAGTCGGAAAAACTGAAATGTTCCGAGACATAATCATTTATAAGAACAAAGCTGAAAAAGTTGGAAAATTAAACAAATCTGCGGAAATGTTTAAAAAACTGCTGTAATTTCATGAGAATAAAGTACAAATATTAAGAGGACAAAATTGTATTCGTAGGTAATAGTATTAGTATCAAGTATTAGTATGGAGTGTCCCATTTCCTCCAATTTTGTGTGGAAGTGGTAGGGTTTTGGCTTCTTATGTTAGTTTTTGCTAACTCACTAGCTTGCTAGCTAGCGGTTGTCTGGAGTCCCTGCAGCGTAAGAGTATATATTGTAATATATTGTAATATAGAAGTTATCAATCACACAGACATACAAGGTTGTTGTTTTTCTTATCCCAAACTTTACTGAGTTGAGGTTTACAAAGGGTGCCTTGCATCAAACTGTAAGCAACAATAGCCATGACATCACTAGCTCGCCATCCTCACTATATCTGAAGTACAACTGTCGACTAGGATCTACGTCGCTAGCGGTCACCAGACAAAAAGTACAAATAATCACGAGAGAAACTCAGCTCTTTGGTGGCCATGTTGAGAGTAAGTGCTTTTGGCTCCATCAGATTCACATCACCCAATTCAAAGCAGAGGAAAGCTTGAAAACTACAACCATGTCTGAAAACCTTCTAATTTCATAAATATAAATACATCTGAGGTTTTCTACAGATTTGTGAAAAGTTCAAAGTAGTTATTTCCCCCTCAAAGTCAATCCACCTGCATAAAATAAGAGGTTTCTTATCGTAGTCAAAATAAATGTGATGCTTTCGGGGTAAACGTGGGGATGCAAGGCTTGAGTCTCTCCATCGGGAATACAATTCTTCCATTTGGACAGTTGAGATGTAGATGAACACGTGACGACTGATGATGGGGAGGAAAATGTCAGCCTTCTTGACATTCTCCAAGTGTAACGTTTCATTTCTTTGGACAAGCAACTTGATGGGACAGCCACCTTGAGTGAAAAGGTTATTGACGTCCACGGCTGATTAAGCACAGTTCCAACACCCTAGTTAACGTCCATGTCGCTCTTGTTAAAAAGTCACCCAAATGAAAGGAAAACCACTAAATGAGAACATGTCTGTTAAGCTGCACATAGCTGACATGAGGAGGAGAAAAACCTTCTTGTTGCCTCAGTAAGTAGTGCAAATTTTCACCTACTTAATTACCGGCTGATGGCTTCTTCCTCGAAAAAATGGAAATAAATTATTCATCATAAGGAAAGCACAATCTAGAGAGCATGATAGGAAAGAGTTGTACTCAATGCACACCAAAGTCATTGGAAGTCCCAGCCGAAGTTGTTACATAGAAGCCAGAGAGGCCATGGACGCTAAAGGAGGGGAGTGTGTGTAGGGTGGGGGTGAGGGTGGGTGCTCGCCTCGTAATCAGCAGTAGCCAGACCAGGAAATGCACTGTGAAGAGAGACGAACATCACTCCATGATGGCCCGATAAATGACGGGCTCCATGTTGTAGTCCTCTCTGTATCGGGAGTTGATGACCCGTTGGCGTTTGGAGTTCTGTTTGACGTCACTCTGAGCGAAGAGCTCGAAGCGCATGTCCGACGCCACCGACTGGGGGAAGGAAAAGCACATGTTCAATCGGTATGTGATATCAGACGATCCACCTTCAAGTGTGGGACGTACCATTCGGGACTTGACCCGTTTGGGAAGATCTTCATCTAACGTGTACATGTCTTCTCGCTTGACGGAAATTTGAGACCCATCTTCAAATTCCACCTGAGGCAGGCAGACAAACAGAATAAACATACATGTACACATGCGTGCAGCACAACCTCCAAAGATGAACACAACCAGTTCTATGTTCTTCTTCTAATTTCAAAACCATTTGTCAAGTGAATGACTTTATTGTTCAAATAAATGTCAAATATAGTTCAAACTGTTGCCTTTCTTCCACTACTGTATAAAGAGGAGTTACCCCCTTGCTACACTGCATTTCCTAAATAAAGCCTATAAAAATTTTTAAAAAAAATTCTCAATGAACTAAAATACAATACAGAAGTACAAGGCAGAAGGACCATCCTAATTGTTAATGTAGTATTCTACAGGGGCCACAAGGTGTCAGTAATGCTTCGGTGAAACAAGCACCAGATATGATTACCGGAACAGGCATTTATTGCAAGTTTAAATGATCTGAAAAACAGGCACGATAAAAACACGATACTCATCACAACACAGACTCTTGTTGGACAACCTGACTAGTATAAAAGACTACAACTCAAGTCTGAGGCTACGAGGGTCCTGTAGGGAACACATTTACTGTGACAGACATGAGCAGGAGTTTTGGCTTATTTACTCTTCCAGGACTGCTAAAGTGTGCATCGGTTATCGCTTTTATGTCTAAATTGTCTCATCGAGGTGACCAGTGCCTGCTTTCTTTCTCAGGATGTACCAAACTGTACATTTTGTCACTCCTAATATTGTAGCCATTTCTCGGATGGGTTTTTTCTCTTCTCACAGTCTAAGGATGGCTTGGTTCATCAGCATGGAAAGCTCCTTTGACCGCATATTGTCTGGACAGCAAATCTTCTGAATGCAAATACCACACCTCAGATCAATTCCAGGCCTTACATCTGCTTCATTTATATTGCTATAAAGAATGAATTGCCCAAACCTGCCCATGAAATAGCCTTTTGGTCAATTGTCCAATTACTTTTGGTCCCTTTAAAAAGAGGGTGGCCGATGTTAAAGAGCTGAAACTCCTAAACCCTTCATGCAATTTGAATGCTGATGAAATGAAAGCTGAGAGTCTGTACTTTTTGTCCATTATATCACATATATCATATATATCATATGAGTATGTTTCAGTAAAAGGGTAAAAAAAAACTTGTCAGTGTCCAAATATATATGGACCTATAAGGAAGCCTCCTTCACGGCAATTCATTTATTGTGGTCGGATAGGGAACCAATTAGGGACAACACTATCATCAAAACTAAATTTGCTTTCTTTATTTTTTTAAGCAGCCTTTGAAGAAGCCTGGGGTTGTCAGAAAAGCCAACGAATAAGCAAAACACACTTCTTGTTAATTATTTAGATGATCATTGAGCTGAAGTCCAACTGGTTTTGTCAACTGATTTTAAAAGTCATCTTCACACCACCCAAAAAAGTCGATGTTGTGTGTGTGTGTGAACAGCTCCGACTGGGAATGGGGAATCAAAGCCATACAGGTCTACTGTTACAGCTCCGATGTGCCAGTTTTGCTGAACAGGGCACCATGTTGGGATACTGTTTGCTGCTGGTTTAAATGGGCAAACACTCAGTCGTGTCATGTTGACACAGGGTCATGCTGGTATGATGTCAAACTATTTACACAGGGGATGCAGCTATCGGACACACCTTGGGCTAGAAACCCAAGCCATTTGAGGGTTTACTTTTCCAAACGTACCGTGTCGAGCTGAACTGAACAGTATAATTGAGATGGGGAGGGATGGTGAGACAAAAGGACCTACCAAGTACATTGGGATGGAGTGGGACGCCACGAACTTGGCCCCATACACCAACCCATCCGTCCACCGCACTGACACGGCAGCCCCCTCTGCAGGTGGCCCCAGACGAATACAGTCCCGGTTCTGGAGAAACACAGCGAATTGGAGTCAGCCCGGACTTCAAGTGTGGGACACCGAATACAGAAGAATGATGTCTGATAAGTAACTGACCTCTATGTCCTCTGGAAGGAGGTTGTCGCTGTAAGAGCCATCGTCGAACACGACCTCATAGAAGGTGGCAGTGGTCAACTCTACTACCTCGCTGTGGTAGTAACGACCATTTCTGTATTTGCAGATCACCCTCTGGCCCACTGTCAGCTCTCCCATGGAGTCCTTATTACGCTGTGGACCACAAGAACACTGTTAAAGACTATGGTTTCATCTCGGTTAGACTGTACAACATAAATCGATAGCTTATTCATGTCTCCATTCTCTATGCTTCATGGCAATAAAATGGATTATTGTGGAAAATAAGTTGAAACTTCGCTGCACTGCGGACAAGCACACAGGCCTCACAGCTAGGAGACAGGAGTTCAATTCCACCCTCGGCCATCACTGTGTGGCGTTTGCATGTTCTCCCCGTGCATGCGTGGGTTTTCTCCGGGTACTCCGGCTTCCTCCCACATTCCAAAAACATGCTAGGTTAATTGGCCACTCCAAAATGTGAGTGTGAATGGTTGTTTGTCTATACTATATGCCCTGTGATTGGCTGGCGACCAGTCCAGGGTGTACCCCGCCTCTCGCCCCAAGACAGCTGGGATAGGCTTCAGCATAAGCGGTAGAAAATGAATGAATGAGGTTGAAACTTGTCAGCACACAGTTTACTTTCACATGGCGAACACCTTGACAGAAACCTAATTTGCATTCACCACATGTAGACTTTGTTTTTGCATGTTTCAGTGTAGTGACAGATGTCGGTCCCCAATTAAGAACTGAAACTGGCACTAGAAAGGACCCCTATGGTGCTATGCAGGCTGTGAAGCCAGCATTTGAATTCTTGGAGCTTAATACTCCAGTGCACAAAACTAAGAAACAAGCTAATTATAGATTTTCCACTTTAGACAAACTTATGTGCCTTAGGACAAAGACTCTCTTTGTTATCCAGTGTATGAAGCAGGAAAAACTAATGAAATATGTCTGGAAATAACCAACAAATAACCTAACTTTCTGCTACCTCATTTTGCCTTGAATTGCATCAGACTAGCTCATATGAATATCAAATGTAATAATGAAACACAATTCATCTGGCACTTACATTGTGTTTAAAAAAAACATCATAATAATAATTGAATAAGTGTCTCTTTAAAAAATAAAAGGTCTCTCAAGGTCTCTGCAGATCTGCAACTTTTCCATCAGTAAAGAATTTCATTGGATGTCACCGCATTTGCCGCCAGGTAACCGTAATAACTGAAGTCATTACGTCTGCCTCTGAAATTGGTCCGCTAGCATGATTGCATGTTTTTATATTATATTTATATTGTAAAAACAATGAATCGAATATCAAAATAGCTGTCAATTCATTGGATTAACAGCTGCAGCGCTACACCTCCAATGAAAAGCACGTATCTCTGCAACTGAAACTCAATGTATTTGTTTATTGTCATTCTGGAGCGTTACCTCAACTATAGGGGGTGCTTTGTGCCTCTGACAGGTGATGTAGACAATGAAAGGCCAGTCATCCGGGTGCATAAGGACGCCGGCGGCCTGAGCGCAGGTGGGATGGAATGCAGTGGAGCAGCGTCCGTGGGAGCACTGAACACAGCAGCCCCTCACCTCCCTCTTCATCCGCTTCCTGCAGAAAACACACTTCTGCCAAAGACAAAAGATCCAAACCACGTGGGGGTGTCAAAAGGTTTGAAGCAGTGGTGTAAAATCACAGTAGTGCAGGGGGGGAAGGAAAGGAGGAGGAGGAAGGAAACAAGTAGGAGAAAGATAAATAAAACGGTATTAGACGCAGGCACACATCCTTTTCAGTAAAATCTCTGACATCATGTGCACTTATTTAGAAGCACATTGACTGACTCAGGCCCCACTGAGATGAAAAGCACTGACAAAGGAAAGAAGGCCAACCATTGAGGCCAAAGCCCTGAATCATTCTCTCGAATTATTTGCTTCATGATTCATCTACATCTCACCCACAGACAGCTGGGATAGGCTCCAGCATCCCCCGCGACCCTCGTGAGGAAAAAGCGGTAGAAAATGAATGAATGAATGATTCATCTACAAAATGGCGCCAGTATAACACAAATAAAAAGACTAAAATAAGAAGTACAAGTGCGTGAGGAAGGCATTTTCACTTTAATGTGTCAAAAAGATGCCATTACCACACTGTCAGGGTTCACGTGGGTTTCATTCTTGGAAACGTGCAAAAGGAAGGGACATTATTTGTGATGTGTGTGCATCACGGATAGGAAGTGTTAGCCCTCTTACCAGTTTGAATCGTGGCAGTGGGATTGCAGAGAGATCAATAGGACTCCGCTCAGTGATGTTGACAAAGTGAGCTTCTAGTACAGTGATGGCACACAGCACATGAACCCACCTGTCAGACAGACAAACACCAAGTTGACTCTAGACAAATAGTACCAAGTCCAGGAAACAATATTGTGCAAAAAAAAACCCAAAAAAAAACAACCCATCCTCCCACTTCATAGGAAAACAAGTTACATCCATTTTAAAAATCCATGACTGTAGTGGAAAATGTACACTGCTAATCTGCCTCCAAAGAAAACACAGTGCTAGCAAAAAAGGCCAAAACTTGAGGCTTGAATGGTGCTTCAAAAATAATTGCATTGTGTCAAAGTTAAACGGGACCTGCTATGCTCATTTTCGACCCTTTGTATTGAGTTGTGGACTCCTAAAGAGCAGCTACACATGATAACCCGGACAGAAATCTTTCTAGAGCTTCCACCATCTGCACCTACAGTATTCCAGCTGTATTTCCTTGGATGTTTTCTTGGATTTCAAAAACTGCAATTTAGTCGACCCACGGCACGCCATCGGACACGCCCACGCTGCTGTGATTGGTCCCACTGAACAGTTTTTACAGCTTGTTGCCGGGTAACAAGTAAAAAATGGGTTTGCCCCTTGGTGACCATTGGAAAACATAGGTCCTAAGTTGAGACCATTGAGAAGCCCTAGTGTAGAGGTACATGTATACCATGAAATCAAAGTTAGCATAAAAAACAAAATAAAGACATTGTACCTTTATAAAGTACCTTAACCCCCAATGTGTAGCAACATGACAAAGATATGAAAAGGTTTCATTTAGGCCTTAGGCCCGTTCATTTTAGTTAGCATGAGCACAGGCAATGACAAGAGGCTACATTGCTTTGCATTCTTGCCTTGACTTTATCACTTTGCCTTGAAAACAGTCAATTCAGATAGCAAAAATTGTCTGAAAAAGTCATCTCCAACTTTCAGTCCTTGATCATTCCAGCATAGGGCATGGGCATTTGACTACATTCCTTGGTCAATCCATGGTAATGTTACCCATATAATATTCAAACAGGGTGTATTCATCTCTTCCAGCAGATGAAATAGCCAAAAGGCGTTGAAGCTCGCCTAGCTGATGTAGTGTGGTGGATTTTTTAAGTCAGTAAACGACTTGAAGCTGAATCAGCATCTCTGCTGGTTTGCAGTCATTGCTTAATTTAATATATCTGAGTAACTGAATAGTCTTTTTATGACAGAATATCTGAATAGTCTTTTTATGTCCAAGTGGGGAAAAAAGTTCATGAAGAGGAAATGTGGCTGCAACAAAACAAGATGACTTACTTGTCATTGTTGGCTCTCTGCAGAGCTCCACCTCTGAGAGAACACAGACAACAATCCTGAATCAAGAAACAAAATGTTTAATAACCGGAATTGAAAACCATAAATCGACCACAGAGATACCACAACATCGATACACTGCAATTACAAAGCAAAACATCCCTTCCATTGAGTGCATTTAACTATACATGAGACTCACAATGAATGCAAAGTGTCCAAACACTGGGCAATATTCCCAGATTATTCTACAAAAGACTGATGGGAATGCAGACAGATAAGATAACGCACACAAACAAATTGAGGAACAATGTTTTGACAATGAATAACACACAAAGGAAGGGAGCCCTCCCGGTGTGTCAAAAAGAGAGGCAGAAAGCCAAGTTTATTTGAAAGTGAGAAAAAGTTAAATACTAAATGTTTAAAACATAACGGCAGGCAACATTTTACCGGGGTGCATGCGAGGTCAGCAGTGTTTGTGCCTTTACTGCCCACTGCGTTGTTGTTCAAATTTTGTGTATTTTTTACCAAAGGAACAGCATGCACTCACAACACATGCAAGATTTTTAAAGAACACAGAAATAAAAAGCCATCTCAAATGTGTTGAGCAGCACCTCTCAATGGCAACGCTGGGTTTAGTGGCTAGTCCACCCGGCACAGTATTTTATAAGTAGGGACACAACAACCTTGCTGCGTTTTAGAGCAGCCTGTCAACCTACAAAAATGTATGAATAATTGAAAGCCCAGGACACAAACCTCAGAAGTAGCATCGGCTTTGCAGCGAGCACACAACCAGTCATCCTGTTCCACTTCTTCCCTAACACCATAGCAACCTGAACAGGAAGAGACAGGAACACTCAAATATACATATTTTTTATGGATTTTGCTACAGTTTTTAATCCTCTGCGTCAAGGCTCTTGGCCCAACTAGGCGATTAAACTTGTATCTTTACCTGCACTACATTTATGCAATAGCATTTTCATTATTACCCAAGTGTCATGGAGGGCAATTAAGCAAGTGACAAAAAGTATGTGAATAAAAAAAGCTTACTGGTATGCACACGGACACAGCACCGAGAACAGCTGACCAGCCGGCTGGTGCCGTCCTCTTTGATATGAGGGTTGGAGAGTTGGCCCTCTCCGCTATCACTGGCCTTGTTGGTATGGGTGTTAAAACACATTTCAGGAATGAGCGGTTTGGACCACTGGCACCCCTGGCGGTTCACCAGTGTCACACTGGAACTCCCATGGCTGGCCTCAGACTAAAAGAAAATCATTTATTAAAGTTATATGTTGCATTTCACCCAAGTATGATAAAAATGTCATTTCTGGCAATATGAAAGAATTGAACTTTTCATTTAAATGCGGTGGATGCTAGGTGTATGTGAACGCATCTGTATACCTGTACAGTATGTCAACTGGGAGCTTTAGAGGCCTGCTTGCTGTTGTGAGTGAAGTTTGGTAAGCAATTTTGATTGTCGATCTTGCACATTGTCCATCTTGTTTTCATGGCAAATACCTTATTGATTCATGTTTGTCTGAATAAATGCATGTCTGTTGCGGTTTGACTATAGTACATATAGCAAAACAGAACATAACATGACTGTGGTGGCATTCAAAAAAGACTCGGACAGTAACACTGCTTGTAATAAGCTTTAATAAGCAGTAATTAAAGTTAATAAACCTCTAATTATATGAATATAATTACATATTTCAATGTTTATCTGCATTAATAAGCCTCTTAAGGATTTATTAAAGGAGACCTATTACGCTTTTCCCACTTTTCTGACCTATAAATGTAGTTAGAATGTTGTATTCTCGTGTTACACGATGCCAAAGTTTAAGATAATGAGGTGTGCGCATTTGGACAGTGAACACTGAAAGAAGTTTGGGATGGCTCAAAATGCTCTGTTTCAAAAGGCGTGGTAAAACTGCCCCTTCCTTATATGACTTCCTTATATGGGCGTGGCTATAGTAAGCCAAATAAGCTCTTTGCCCTCCCCCAAGCTCTGCTCCGCTGTTTACTCGCTAGCAATGGCTCGTATGGGAAAGTGACAATTGTTTACAATTCCTAACGACGCCACCATCAGGCACAAGTGGTTGGAGTTCCTGATTCCCTACCAGCAAAGGAAATGCATTTTAATCTGTCAACAGCATTTCAAACTGGACTGTTTCGAGAACATTTGCCCCTACACAGCTACTAACTAACTGACCACGCTGACGCCTTTCCAACATTACTTGGTCGTGTGGAGAAGTGTGTCAGAAGAGCAAGCAGTTAGTAACAATTTATCAGGTTCCTAACTGTGTTCATTTTATGTCAGTCATGGAGCAAAAGCGCTTGCCGTGGGTGAAATACATTAAAACAGACCAAAGAAATACAGCTGAATAAGTGCAGATTCTGGAAGAACTACAACGCTTTGTGTGCTGGTTATCATGTGTAGCTGCTCTTAAAGGAGTCCACAACTCAATACAAAGGGACGAAAAATTAGCATAATAGGTCCTCTTTAAAGAATTCATTTGTGAGATATTTATTGACAATAGTGCTCAGGTAGTGGATAATAATGCCTTCTGAAGGCTAGTAAATCCTGGTATTATGTACTTATTGACATGCTGCTCCGCAGCTACTAGATCTAATGTGGGAACAGTGCTGTATTAGGATAAATAAAAAAATATTGTGGACTTAGTTAAAAATGCTGTGGGAATCTCATTAGGATTATGATATAATATGTAATAAATCAATAATACATGTTGAATGTATTATTGATACAATGTATTTTATCTAACCTTGATCATGTTAATACCTTGCATTACTACTTAATAATGCTTATTACAAGCTCCTTAATATAAAGTGTTACATGGTTAAGGTTAACTGAGTGGCCTATGACAAGAGACAGCCATGAAAGATAAATGTGTGGTGGTTCTCACCCGATGGTAGGTGTGGAAGAGCAGGCATATGGAGCAATAAGGAGCCTGCTCGCCCATTCTCTTGTTGTACTCCCACTCCACCTGGTGGTTTAAAGGCCGACACTGCCACAGTTGCTTCAGCGGCTTTGCCCACTCCTCCTTCTCCTCTTGTTCTACATCCTCTTCTGTATATAGCTCTACAGGACCAAAGACAACAGAGACGTGGTGTGGCAAAGGGAACATTGGAAAAAAAAAAAGGATAAAACATAAAAATACTAATTTATGATCATGCAGAAAACCTAGAGTTTAAATAATAATAATAATAATCATCAAAACCATGAAGTTGTGCATACCATCCTCGCTGTATACCTCTCTGAATAGAGGGTGATGGCGGGGAAGTTTCCGGAGCTGGCCTTCCTGCTGTTGCTTGGTGATTAATGACATGCAGTAGGACTGTTCTTCTGACACCTGGTGGTAAAACAAAATACTGTACAAGACTGTACATTTCTTAGAAAAAAAACCCTGCATAACTCCATTGGAGACATGTTAGAGACATGTTATAGAGTCTGTAAAATAGCAAATAACTGAATGGATTATTGTTTATATGTTATGTTTTAGGTCCACCTACAAGTACTTGGCTAGGCAAGTAATTGGCTCTTTCAAGACGACAATGCCACTATCCATAAAAGGGCAGTGGCTATATTGTTGTTTGGAACAGGATGTTTACATTTGAACGTTTCAACAATTTTGGCAATCATCTAATGTGTCTTCCCATGTAAGGCAAGTCAAACAGTTATTATGCTATTCTTGAGGGATAAACCTGCCAGAACAGTATATAGCCAGTACAGAGCCACCATAATCTATTATGTTAAGGATCAAGACTGGTAAATGACTTAAAGCTGTTTTAGTTTGTTTGCCATGCAAGCAGCAAAGGAAAAAAAGCGTATGCATGCCATTGTGGTAAATGATGTGCCAGGAAGAATAAAATAAATATACATACCTTTTCTTTATTTTGGTTTGTGAGGGGCTCCATTTTGTTGATCTGAGTGGATGGTGTCATGCAGCCAGGCTCATCCTTGGCTTTCACAACTGCATCCTGAACATCAACGGTCACTGAAACACTGAGTTTGTCCTCATCGTTGTCTTTCTCCACAGACTGTTCAGTTTCACTGGTGAGAAACATCCTAAATTCTGGTCTGGGTTCCATATTTCCACTGCCTGATGCCTGCGATGAAGATGGAGCTTGCAAGGGCGACAGTGTGGTGCCTCCGAGCTGGAGAAGACTGGGCTGATGCTCTTTGGCGTAGCTGTGCACCTGCAGCTGAGTGGGAAGCTGCTGTTTTTCCCGAGGGTAGCTGTGCACTTGCAGGATGTCTTTTTGGGTGACTGTCCGATGGAAGAGCAAGCTGGCTACACCCATTTTACGGACAGGCTGTCCCGCGGCAGGTGACAGACGACCATTATGAGACTGGGAAGAGAATGCAGGCGCACGAGTCTTGGCGTAGTGAGGCGGGCGGCTTGCATCACTTGCGCTTCTGTGAAACGGATCCATCAATGTAAGCTTGGTCGGTGTGACCACCAACTTCGGGGGGCCTGTCCATAAAAATCAGTGGAATTGGTGTTTAAATCAGTCAAAGTTGAAAAGAAGATGTTTTAAAGACTGCTTATACAGTTTTGTATAACCCCATGTAATGATAATACCTTTATTTCTCTTTCCATCTTGTGGCACAATACGTGGTGGTAAAAGATTTAGCCTGGGGCGCTTTGCATACAGTGTCATTTCCCCGTTTTCATCTTCATCTTCGGGAAGAACCTCCTCGGGTAGCTCCAGACACACCCGGTGTCTCTTGGTCTCAATTCTCTGAGGGGGGCTGAAGATGATTCAAATGAAGACATTTAGGAGGTATACTTAACACACTGTAGCACACAGCCATTATAGTCAAGCGAGTACCCCAAAAATGGTGTCTTTCCTACAGTCAAGAGCATTGGAGTTATCTTCATAGTCTTGGGGCTGCATGAGTGATGTCAGCCCTGGTGAGCCACGGTTAACAGAGAAACACGATCTAACATGTTCTTGAGATGCCCCAGGGACACCATCAACTTCTTAGTATTAATCATGGTGTATATATTTACAATTATCTCTGTCAAGCCACTGAAAATTAAATGAAGATCATTTACATATAATAAACCTGTAACCGTAATCCTTAAATGGTAAATGCCATATTTTGCAAAACCGCTTCAACTAATGATCAAAGTCTACACTTTGAAACAAAGAAAGCACATTGTTAAAAATAGTGGTTCAATTTTAGAGACGTTTTATTGCAGGCCGGATTATGACGTATCACTGATTAATCAACATCGGTGAATATGTAACCAATATATGAACTTTTTTTGCTGCGTGGGCGTTCTGACGCTTCGTTTCTGTGTGTCCCCTGTCCGAGTACGTGGCCCCTGCTCCTCAGACACTGGGGCAGCCTGCCTCACTCACTCGGCCACAGAAGAGGAGCAGACGGGGGAAACTGCTTTTTATTACACCACGTAAGCTGTGACTTTGTAAAACAATATAACATTTGAATACTGCCTGTTTTGAAAGCAGCTACATTGTTACATCAAATGTTGATGAGGAGTGTCTGTGTGTGGAATACACAGCATACCATGCCTATAACAATATTAAGATCTGTTCAAGAGTACATTCACGGCGCGTGACATACCTCTTCCGGACTTCATCATCCTGGCCACTCTCCATGGAGCAACTGCTACCATTACTGGTAAAATTAAAGGAGTCACCCAAGAACTCCTTAGCCTCTGGGGTGGGCCGTGAGTGGTCAATGGCCGCCGTATCTCGCCCAGCTAGCCACTGTTCATAGCGATCTGGCTGGAATTTCTTGACGAACACGCCCATGGAAATCTTTACCATGTCCTTCCGGCATGAGCACTAATTTGGGAAAGAAGATGATAATTGGAATGATTATGATGCAATTTAGGGTTGTAGGGTTTCCGCTAAACAAAAATGGAGAACTAATAATATGGCCATTCTTGTTAAAGTTAGGTTTACTCTTATCAAGAAATACTACTCTGATTTTGGAATTCTCACCAAAACCGCTTGCTTGCCATACTCTATCCATCGCTCAGTAGCAAAGTTGGTGGATTCTGCACAGTTGAAACCATGGTTGAAGCCAGCATGGTAGGCATAGGGAAAGGTAATCATGAACTCGCCAGCATCTTGAGTAATCTAACAGGAGAGCAAACAAGAAATAAATGCTATTACTCCAAGAAATAATCAGGTAAAATTAGCAAAAAAAACAGTGAATACCTTTTCAAATGGAATGCCATATTTCTTCAGTATAGATGGGGATATCAGGGTCATCTTGTGCCTCAAAAAGGCTTCACAAGTTTGAGCGCTACCAGGGAAGAAACCTGCAACAGATAGATGCTTGATCACTTATAACAGATTCAATCTACTATAAATATCTATAGATAATTATTTCGCTGCGCTCATACCTTGAGCCAGACGCTCAAATCTTCTCCCATGCTCTGGAGGGACACAGTACCTGCAGACATTAAAGGTGGTGTTATTCATAGTGAGATCACAGACATCAGTCTTGCAAATCTGCTGCTGCACAGGAAAAGCGTCTTTTAGCCATAAAAGTTATTCAACAAACTTTGAACAGCGGAGGGCTTTATAATACTGTTACAGCATTCCTGCAGTATAATTTAATTTTTAACTTTTAACTTTCTTTTTACCAGGATTTGGGCTCTCCAAAGTGTAAGTAGTTGATACTATAGAGGTCCATGTCCTCTGTGTGCCATGCAAAGGTGGTCTTCCACATGCCAAAATACAAGTAGGGTGTATTAACGCCCTCAATCGTGATGCCGCTATCAGATTCCACCGTGTCCAAAATAGTGTTTAGATGACAAATGTTCCACTCTTTGACCTCCTGCAACAAGAATGTAAAGGTAAACAGGAGATATTGAAATTTGTGTTGTTCAAATATTACATAGGTGGTCCGGGGTGAAAATATACTAAAATATAAACTCACAGGATTGTATAAACTCCCACTGACATCCGCCCCATATATAGGAGGATTAAATGTCACATTCTTCCAGTACTTCCTTTCCAGTTCATCAAAATCATCATAGTGAGGGCTACAGAATCTGCAAAAAAGGTAGAAAAAATTCATTAATATCTACAAATGGTCGGAAAAAACCACACCATATCCAACCGGAGACCGTCCAATTAGGTTATTGTTACTGTACGCCATCAGTTCCATACAATACATTCTTCCTTAATGTGTACAAATGAATTTTAACTGTGAACAGCATATTATAGGGTTTAGAGCAGTGGTCCCCAAACTAAGGCCCGGGGGCCGGACACGGCCCACTTCCACATTTGTCCCGGCCCCCTGAACAATAAAGCATGTACATTTTTCTGTCATAGAACTGGAAATGGTAACCTATTGTGAGCAACGTTACTACAAACACACTTTGCCCCAGTCATAGAACATAAACAAACAAACGACCCTGACCCTGGCCCCCCTTCAGAGGAGGGAAAAGTCATGTGGCCTTCACTGGAAAAAGTTTGGGGACCCCTGGTTTAGAGTATAAAATTGGCATTTATCAGCACTTCTTACAGGTGCGTCCATTGTTTGTGCAGGGCTGGACAATAACGATGTACCGATAGCCCGGGGCAAGTTAAAACAAAATTGGGGCAAGTAAATCCAATCAGTGATATTCCTGTGGGGCAAGTGTACTTTAGCATGCCATACTGCCAAGAGTTTTTTTAAGCGGTTCTTGTTGGGTGTTGGTAAAACACGGACTGCGTAATTCCGGTGGTAATTTGAAATTTCAAATCTTGAAATGGACCAATCAGAATAGTTTATTTAGACCGCGGTCCGCAGTCCGCGTTTTACCCACACCCGTTGTTCGCGATCAACCAATCAGCGATCGTTTGACTACGAAAACATCCATCATGGCGTCGCTGCCAACATCGTCTAATTCTGAAGGAAACAGCAAAAAGTGATGAAGCAGTGCCTCCTAAACAAGTATTTTATTAGCGGTTAGCAAATCAAATGATGGCACAGGTGAGTGAATCACATTGCTGTGACAATTTGAAGTGGTCAAGTGCTGACTTTGCACAAGCTACAAAATCTAGCGCTTCCATTTCTCTGTGTATTTCCCTCACCTTTGTGTCACAAATTATTGTTTGATCATTGAGCTTTTTTTTCTGGATTAAAAACACTTTACTAGTACACAAATGTGTCTATTCAACTTGTAAATATCACTGCTTACTACGACTACCATGTGTAAGGTAGTATGGTAGTACTCTCATTTCATCTTTATTTGAGATTCTCATGTGATGCCATAAAAAATGACATGATATCATTATGGCAGTCTTTTCATTTTACATGGGGCAAGTTCGGGCAAGTAGTTCTCACCTTAAGGATTCCCTATGGGCAAGTCATTTTGTTTTTTAATGTAGAGCCCTGTTGTGTTTTTAGAGAAATACTTTATTCATTTCCGAGATATTCACAGGGATCTATGGTACCATTTATAGCATATGTAGAGATTTCCAGTAGTCGTATAAGCCTTTCCACTTTCCACTGCTACTGTTTCACCACAGGGGTGATGTATGTGTGTTTTTTGTTCAACCACGGCTGCAAAAGCTTGACACATTTGCATAATGAAGTGGGAGAGATGTTACTTCTAGTAAATATCCACCCGTTACCTCCATTTCAACATGACTAGTCCTGGTAAATATGCATATGTCGGTGCCTTCATCCGTATATGCGTTTGCTTGATATACATTACATGTATAATGACTTACGTATTAAAGTATCTTTATTTGAGAAGAAATTTTAGGGCCTACTACTCTGAAGTAAATCTGCACCAAAAGCAAATTCTAAAACAACTGCATGGAAGAATGTAAAAAGTTGATCACATTTTTCAACTTACTTGTCGCTGTTTGCAATCTTGCGGAACTCTTTGACAAACATTGATTTCTTCTGGATGTTGTATTGAGTGAAAAGGCCCGATTGGCCTGTCACTACCTGCTGAATGGGTGCAGGAATAACCAAATTGTCTATGTCATCATATGATTGCCTGGGTTTCCATTCCTTTGGTGGAACCACCTGGAAGGGGAGAGGAGAATTATTATTATTATTATTATTATAAAACATGATCTATTTATTAGCTGCACATTGTGTGTTTGCAATTATGTCAGCAATTCAAGTAATTAACCATACACTGTATACAAATCCTGCAACTGTTGCACAAAGTTGGAAAGTGTGTGTGAAATACAAGTACATACTTTGGCCAGGCCTGCCTTGTGTGCTCCTTGGGACTCCATATATGCTACATAGCGGCTGAAGTTTGCGAATTCCTCAGCAGAGGGGTAAAATGTCATGATGCCCTTGGATCCATGGTTATGGGGAAGTGTGTCTGAAGCCATCCCAAAATGATGACAGCTCCTGCACATCGTGAAAGGGAGGATGCTAAAATGTGCAAAATATGATATGTAGCAGCCGTAAACATGGCCAATGGAATAACTAAACACCAGATAGGATCATTGGCATTGCTCACTGAAAACGTTATTTTAAAAATACAGTCGTTTTAGGTTGGATTATAACGTTTAACACTTTGGCCATTTCTGATTGGTTGGACCACAGTCTCTTTAATCTGGTCGGATTGTGGAAAACCGACCGGCTATCGTTAGCTTATCGTCTGTAGCTTTATCTTATTTGTACAAAAACACAAACATCCTTTTAAATGGATAGCGGTTTTTCTGGCTGTTATTTGCTACCATCTAACGGCGTACACACGAGAATACGCCATTCTTGAAAGAACTCATTCGCAATACAATCACTGGTTCCCTGCTGGGGATACGACTATGTCCCGGCGTCAATGGAAGTCCGACCAATTACATTGCAAGAGTAGCACGTCGTCGGCAAGGCATATTTTAACATTTGTCTACGACAAATCTCGATGAATTCTCAAATTACAGGTACCCAACGAACATAACGATTTTCAACGACTTGCAAAGCACGATACGAAATTAGTCGGCGAGTTGTCGTCCAGGAAGTATACAGCACCACAACTGTCGTTAGCTGTAGCAGTTCCGGGCTACCACAGCCAGCAGATTAGCATTTCGACTTCACAAGATGTAATTCTGGTAAAATAAAGAGCAGACGCGACGCGCAGTTACTCACCACTTACTCTCCGCTGAACAAAAATTAGTCTCCTGCCGCTTTTGTTGTCTGAAATCAATAAATCGCGAATAGATAGAGGACAGCGGATTGACTGCCAACTGGGAGCCCCATGAGTGGAACACTAGCCTCCATTACCTCAGTTACGCACGCGCGCACACGCACGTCGGATTTTGTTTACCACACGCGCATGGGACACGTTCAGCCAATCAGAGGGCGAGTCTACTCCTTTGTCAGATGGTGGCGCTATTGAGCTTTGGTGTATTTTTACATAATCATAATAATGGGTCTATTTCTCCATCCACACACAATGTTTGAGTCTTTCTCTTGGCAAAATGACTACACAAATGAACACAAACACCCCACAACGGTGAACATCACTTTTATTTCATGCCAGGAAAGGCACATCCATACAACAAACCCAACTGATGTGTTGATAGGCTATAGAATTTCATATGCATCCACATTCAAGCAGCGCATATGTTATAATTCCAGTGGATAAATGCAGGAATAATACCATGAACACATTTTGTTAATCACAAGGATATATCACACTGGATCACTGACACATTTTAACCAGAGGCGGAATACATGTGCACCCTGTCATCCATTCAGTTTGTCTGACCTTTTACATGAAAATAGACATCAAGCACAGAACCGGCGTCATTGTTTGTTTCCTAATATTGTAGCGGCGCCAGTAGTGAGCCACTCAATTTCACTTTATTTGCATAAAATCACTCTTGTTGCATCTGTTCTCACAAGTGTACGTATGTACATATACTTTATGTGAGCATATTTAAAGAAAAGGCTCCCCCTTTCAGTTGAGGCAAATTAGATTTGAAGCACTGTACAACCAGTTTCAAAACCATCATTTCACCACAAAACAGTCTAGAACAGATAACCACTGTGCTTTCGTACTTGACTGTCCCACTATGAGACAAAGCAACACCCATGAATGAATGTCTTGGAGGAAAAGATTGAGCCCATTCTTTCATTTTGGAGAGTTTGCATCCATTGTCAAAGACACAGAAGCCTGAAGGAGTCATTGCAATTGCAAATCATTCAACTTGACTTCTGGTATTTCAGAATAAATGCCATGTATACATACCGGGGGACAAAATCGCATTAAAAATAAGTGTATGGGGTAATTATTAACATGTCTATAATACCACTGCTGTATTCTGCATTCATGCTGGGCCTCAATACTACTATATCTGTTGGGTATTGTATAACATGAAATACTGAAGAAATGACTTTGTTGACATTTGTTTATGTACAGCATGAGTATTATTAAATCTTCATGCAACTATGTGGTAAAAACATGTACACACATACTTTTTGGTTGCTCTACAATATGTGGACAATATGTGGAACCATTTTAATAACTCTGTGAGTCAAAAATAGCATACCGTGCAGTGTATGACTTCTAGTATATGTCTGGCTTATTCCATTACTCTGAAATAAATATACGTATGCATACCTTGGAGTCACTTCCCATAAGAAAATTCATCCAGTATTTGATGAATGTTAACGACTGAACATGGATGTAAGCTCGACCCAGTGCTGAGTCAGCAAGCTTTGCATCTGCAGCATTTCATAGAATATATAAAATATGCATTCCATTCAGAAATCCATTCAGATTTTGTGACACACTCATCATTTCCACTTGTGTCCTTTTGTTGACACGGAGCACAAAAATATAAATGTATATATACGTATTTTAAAAAGCACAACACTGTTTGCATCAGTTCCTCTCATCTTCATGTCCATCCATGATTTGCTGGCTGGCAGTGCGCCATCATTCCCGCTTTATCTCCGAGCACCAGCGGCCGCCCTCATCCTTGAGATGCGAGGCCTTCTATGTAACAGCTCTTAGCCGGGAAGCAGCCTGAAGAACATTTGACAACTGCCCAAAAAAAGGCCGTCTGCTTAATTCTGCGACAAAAGCCATACGTGAACTGTTGGCTATTTGTCCATGGACCTGTTGGTTCTCAATGTGTGGAGCGTGTCACTGGCTGCTACACGCTTGTCTGTGTCTGTCTTGTTGCGGTCTTTTTTGGACATGTCGGGCTCCCATAGGAAGAACTCATGAAGGAGGGTGTTGACCGTGTCGGGACACTCCATCATCACCATGTGACTTCCTTCCTCTATGACTTTTAGGAAGGCGAACAGAAGAATCTAAAAATATTGATGAAAAATAGGTAAGGTTAGTGTTCAAACAGGACAGGTCCGTGTTATTTGACATGCAGTTACTGTACGTATAGACTGGGTACCTCTGCCATGCGCTGGTCTTCATCCATGGGGACAAACTTGTCACACATGCCGTGAACCAGAAGGATGGGCACTGTGAGCTCAGCATGGTAAACCTCATCCCCCTCAGGCCAGTACTGCCCACTCATCATGGCACGTAGCACGAATGGAGACACGTTGAAGGCATTGCCCTGCTTCAGCAGCTGCTTTTCTTTGGTGCCCTGATGAGCGAATCCAGCTCTTCAATTGGACAACAAAATCAGAATTAGCCTCAAAATTGGTAACATTGGCATAAAAGTGAGATGTCGGAGCATAGCAACTTCAATCTTACTTGAGGAAACTCCAAGCCAGACAAGGTGACAGACAGTGGAGGACACAAGATGGCAGCTGGAAGATGGAACACAGGCTGGGCTCCAAGGCCGTGGGACCTCCTCCATTGATCATTACCACCTTGTGGACAAGGTCGGGATATTCGTGAGCCAGGAATGTGCAAAACGACACTCTGGAAGACACAACGTCAACATGTTCATGACTGGAAGGAATCAGTTTGAAATGGAGCAAAATAATCCGAGTACGTATGCGTTTCTCTAAGGCGGGGGTCGGCAACCTTTACTATCAAGAGAGCCATTTTACCTTCTCGCTAACTGAAGAAAAATACAAAACATAATGTGAAAACATCTTGTAAATCTATCTGGATAAAAATATCTCAAACTTTTGAAATCGAATAGTTTTTCATTTGACCAAGTTTTAACAGCAGAATGCAATAAATAGAAGTACGGTGTTCATGTGTGATGGATGCCAACTCATAGGCTAACGATAGGATCATCTTGGTTAAACCTCAATACCTGACGCCTGAAGAAATGTGCAGCGAATTGCGAGTCTCCAAAGATTTTGATTGACTTCCAGATTTGGAGGGAATTTTGGGATATCAAAGTAGTGCAGAGGAGAAAAAGCAGAGTCGATCGAGTATCGGGTCTCATAGAAAGTCTGTTTCATTACAAAGATGTGCATTTCCCCGTTCGGATGTAAAAAAAATAAATAAATAAAAAATACTTGAGCATTGCAAAGAGAGCCACAACAAAGAGGCTGAAGAGCCACTTGCAGCTCCGGAGCCGTGGGTTGCTGTCCCCTGTTCTAAGGTCTAATTTGATTATTATTTAGCGTAATCAAATGGTATTTCAGGGCTGCACGGTCCCCGAGTGGTTAGCGCTCAGGCTAGGAGAAAGCTAGGAGACGCGTGTTCGATTCCAAGAAGAATTCCAAAGTCAGCCAAGGTGATCCATACTCCAGGAGTTCACTTCTTCTGATACTTGAAATCGTGAAATGTTGAACATTGACAAACGGTCCAACACTCACCCATACGAGTGGCCGATGAGAATGTTGCGTTTCCGAGCATATCTCTTAAAGATGGCACGCAGGTCCTCAGCCAGGGCATAGAAAGTGTAAGCCGCAGCAATCTGCGGGGCCGTGCTGGCTCCATGTCCCGCCAAGTCTGGTGCAATGACCTCATAGCCCAACCGAGAGAAGAAGTCCAGTTGGCTGCTCCATATGTCCAACGAGCCTCCCACGCCGTGCACGAAGAACAGTGCCACATCCGAGTGTGTTCCCTTGCAGCTCGTGATCACTCTCTTGGAGTCGATCAGCACGGTGCGTTTGGGCTTCCGACGACGGCGGCGAGGAGGTGGGGCAGGCTTTTGCTCACCAGGAGGCGGAGGAACAGGAGGAGGAACCGGGTTGGGATCCGGGGAAGAGGCCATTTCCTTGTAGTCAGCCAGCTCCACCTCGACAGTACTACATGGTTCCAGATCACCATCCAGACACTGAAGGATCTCAGAGTGCAAGACATCACCGAGGTTCTCAATGACCAGCTGACCATTACGGTAGACTGTGATCTTCCTCTTGCAGTGGACGCCACTGTCGGTGTCCTCAGCGTCCTGCTCGCTCCCTTCGACATCCTCGTCGTCGACAACGGGCTGACGTTCGGGGATGATGTGGCGCACTCGCAGGACTCTTCCGGGTTTCACCTCCACGAACTCAAAACCATTGGATGGTGCCGTTGACTCCAGAGGCAGGACGAGACGGGCCGCCTTCCCGGTTAGGCAGCAAAGTATCCCCTCCGTGATACTGGTTAGCATGGTGTCTTTCTGCAAATACAACAAACACATACGTATGTTCTGTGTGAAATAAAACCGCATAGAAAGACGTACATTATAAGGGAGTCAAACTATGATTACTCCTAACCAATCAGCTAATTCACCATTCATGAGAAACCGAGCATTCCATCACTAGAAAACAATGGCAATTGAAGAAACGGTCACTTTTATTGCAAATGTTAACCTGAAAGCGGAGGTCAACGTTGGATCTATAAGGCAATTTGACTCCGGTTTCCTCCCACATTCCAAAAACATGCTAGGTTAATTAGCCACTCCAAATTGTCCATAGGTATGAATGTGAGTGTGAATGGTTGTTTGTCTATATGTGCCCTGTGATTGGCTGGCCACCAGTCCAGGGTGTACCCCGCTTGCATAGGCTCCAGCATGCCCCCACGACAAGTGGCATAGAACATGGATGGATGGATAAAAGTACATTTCCTTGAAGTATACGATTCATTCTTAACGATGGGATATTTTTGTAGTTAGAGCATAGAAAAACTGTTTACAACCATCTAAATGTGGTTTCTAACACAATTAGAGCCCTCTACACATGAAGTAACAACCCTATCGTCATATTTCCACTCATATTACCCAATATGGTAAACATAAACACAGACAACAAGCAGTGTAACACATAAATAAGACTCATACAGACGCGTGTTGATGTAAATGCGTTCCAGTGGCACAAACAGGAAGTGATGTCGGAGTTTGCCGCAACAGCAACCAGTGTTAGCATTTTAGAGATCATTCAAACCTGGAAGGAAAGCGTGTTGTCACAGCGATCAAATCTGGTGCTTATTGTGTGTTGCATCGAATATTACAGTAATGTTACTGACACAGTGTAGAATTATACCATTTATCCCAGCGTCTTTGAATGCATCTTTGGAATTCCTTATGTTTGTATTGTATTGTTTTGTTTAGTTCACATGGCCATTGTCATGCTTGGAAAGGCATAAAATGCATATTTTGACGAATAATAGGATGTATTCAACTGCAAAATAGCATGATTTATTGATATATTTTTCAAAAACCATGATAGAGCGTAGTGAAAAGGGACGACTGTACAATAAATATAATCATAATTATTACTATATTATTAAAGGTAAAAAAATCTTATGATGTACTATAATAAGGGCCCTAAAGGGTTGCTGTGCATTTCCAGTTGAATTGTTCTTTTTTTTAATCAGTTACCGACAAGTAAAAACTTGCAGACAGGATGCGTCACAACGAGACAACACTTCCCCCAGTTTCGGTGAGTGAGGAGAGGAAAAAAAGCTTGGCTGCATTTGTGCGGATGCAAGCAAAGCTTTTCACATTTTATATAACACGCTCAGACTGTCTCTAGGTAACAGCGAGGAAGAGTCCCATTTATTGTTTCCAGGTAACAGAATCATTGAAAAAACAGAGCTTTGCTCCCTTGAAAATCCTCTGCACATCAGAGACGAGATGCACATAGAAAATGAAGATGATGTTAAATTTCCTATGTACAAACACATCAACATTGCATATATATGTATATATAATGAATATATATATATATTGTAAAAAAATAGGCAATATGCAGCATACAAAATGAGCATAAATATAAATTGCCTCTGTCAAAAATATATGCTTACTTAAGTATCATAATCCTCATTAAATGATCATTTATTATAGCTATACTTAACATTTCTCATTTTATTTAGGTGTCTAAAAACTGTGGCGTTTGGATTCGTCATGGCGGCACGGACACATCATTACCGATTCTGTTGATCAATTCTCCTCATTGTTCAGTAATTGCGTAACCAGCAGAGGCGCTGTCGATTCAGGCTTTGTGATGTCAAGAAGAAAAACACCATGTCAACGTGAAGTTGTGGGACGTTTAGGGGACTCATGGGTGACTGCAGGAAATCATTCCTCAATATAGACTCACGGTGTCATCTTACATTCATTCATTCATTTTCTACCGCTTTTTCCTCACGAGGGTCGCGGGGGGTGCTGGAGCCTATCCCAGCTGTCTTGGGGCGAGAGGCGGGGTACCCTGGATACACTGTAATATTCGATGCAACACACAATAAGCACCAGATTTGATCGCTGTGACAACACGCTTTCCTTCCAGGTTTGAATGATCTCTAAAATGCTAACACTGGTTGCTGTTGCGGCAAACTCCGACATCACTTCCTGTTTGTGCCACCGGAACGCATTTACATCAACACGCGTCTGTATGAGTCTTATTTATGTGTTACACTGCTTGTTTTCTGTGTTTATGTTTACCATATTGGGTAATATGAGTGGAAATATGACGATAGGGTTGTTACTTCATGTGTAGAGGGCTCTAATTGTGTTAGAAACCACATTTAGATGGTTGTAAACAGTTTTTCTATGCTCTAACTACAAAAATATCCCATCGTTAAGAATGAATCGTATACTTCAAGGAAATGTACTTTTATCCATCCATCCATGTTCTATGCCACTTGTCGTGGGGGCATGCTGGAGCCTATGCAAGCGGGGTACACCCTGGACTGGTGGCCAGCCAATCACAGGGCACATATAGACAAACAACCATTCACACTCACATTCATACCTATGGACAATTTGGAGTGGCTAATTAACCTAGCATGTTTTTGGAATGTGGGAGGAAACCGGAGTACCCGGAGAAAACCCACGCATGCACGGGGAGAACATGCAAACTCCACACAGAGATGGCCGAGGGTGGAATTGAACCCTGGTCTCCTAGCTGTGAGGTCTGCGCACTAACCACCAGACCGCCGTGCCGCCTGTCATCTTACAAACAACACTAAATTCCATCCATCCATCCATTTTTCTCCGCTTATCCGGGTCCGGGTCGCGGGGGCAGCAGTCTTAGAAGGGAAGTTCTAAAAAGGATGAGCCAGACACTTAGGAACACAAATTCTGCCTTTACCATGATAATAATGCACAGATTTGATTGACAATGCCAAAGTTATTGTATGGTTAGCTTGCAAAATATTGCCTCTCAATAATGCAACGCAATTCTGCAGCACTGCAAATGTACAACCACAATAATCACAACTCGACCTTTTCACATTTATATATTTTTTCATGCAGCTCTTGCGCTTGCCTTTAATTTCACTGTGCCGGTAAGCATTTGAATGTGGTGCGTAAATGGTCTGAAGGTCAGTGCCATCCAGTAAGTACATGCATAAACAGTAGTAAATGTTGACATCAAGCATTCAGAATGAGCATCTATTATTGTTTTGCGGTCATGCTACATGTACCACTGATCAATAACGAGAAAAGTGATGCACACAGCATGACGGTCCGTTGCTTCACCATCAAAATTCACCCGGCAGCATCTAAATGAAATTAACCTGCTGACCTACTAATGTGTAATCCATCCAGAAAGCAAACAAATGTTGTCTACATTGCACAAAAGATAATAGGTTATGTCTGCCAGCACTGTAATACTGAGCAGCTGGTACACAGTGTGCTGCTGTATTTCTTCCCCTCAGGATGGATACACATGTTGCAGCGTGGCGCAGTTTGGCACTAAATGTACGCAGGTCATTTGTAACCCACTTCTTTCTTCCCACAATGATCAAGCAGCAATCATGTTAAATGTGCTGAAATGTGCCATGTGATTCAACTTCACCACAAAGCAGCATGCAATGAATGCACAATAACAGCCAATCGAGCTTATTATTGCCAAAAAACAAGACGGATAAAGAATGAAAAGAGACACTGCATAGCATCACAGCTTGCAGGCTGTAATGCTACTTTTCAATTATTGATCATACATGTACGTATTGTTTTTGCACCACTAAAAAGCAAATGCACACACGTTTACTGATGCATATGACTTTTTCTATACACATTGGACAGCAATATACAACACAAGCATTCAAATAGTCTTACCTGCTCAGAGTGACCAATTGATGAAGGTATTTAGAAGTCAACCAGATGACCGCCAAGGGCCCACAAAAGGATGCATTTGATGCAATAACAAGAAACTGCAAAATAGTCAAAACGCCTTATTGGATTCCTAATAATACAAAGTGGCTTAAATGGATAATAGTGCATTCATAAAGCTGCCCGGTTTACATTGCAATAAAATGCAATATTTTTCCTCTCTCCCTCCCTCTCAGCATCAAGCCACTGCGCACCAGGGCAGACCTACCCAGCCCCGCTGTCCTTCTCTGCGCACCACACTACGGCTGCTGTCACTCTTGAGTGGCAGGAGAGAGAGCCAATAGAAGGAGGCCGAGCACTCAGCGGTAGCCAATGGCAGAATGCTGTCTCCTTGTTGCTAAGGCAGGCAGGAAGCAAGTTTGAGCTAGTCTGCAGAGTGACAGATTATTACTCAAGTGGTGGTTTTGAGGAGACTGAACACCCAAGTTTCATATCTATAAACATTTATTGTAATTCATGCATTATTGTACTACGCTGAGGTTCAGGTTGGTATTGGTGTGCCATGATTTATTGTCCCTGCTGTTGAAACTGCGGTGGGTAGTACACTGCCTGTCACTGAGTCATCCAGTTGTGACGTTTATTGGGAGGAGGATTGTCATAAAGGGGAAACGTCCTCTTATAAACGCAGTTCTTGTTGTCGTCGCAGTTTTACATTCATGTCCATTCGGCAGACTGGGAAAATGTGTATAAATCCTTGAACAATGCTGCAAGATGGAATGATTTGAGGACAATCCACAGTCAAAAACATGATGGCTACACATTCAGCAAAGTGTAAGTAAGCATAATGCAGTAAGATAAAGGTAAGATTTAAATGCCATGGGGGTACTGGCCTTAAAATATGTATACATATAATTTAAGGGATTGTAATGTACGTTGTTTGTGTCAAGGAGATTGTGTTCATTATATGTGTAGTGACTACTCCGCAGCAGCAGGGCGGCGCTAATGCACCAATTACGGGAAATTTCACTTCCGGAAAGCCACCAAAAGAAGAGCCCAGTGACATTCAATCTTCGCCTGCTAAACTGAGTGCGACTATTATCATAATGAATACGATACTGACGTCTTTTTTCCGTCTGCGAGGAATAACACATTTAAGCAGGTAACAAAGCCTTATTTTTATTTTCAGTCAACGGGTAAGCCGTGGCTGACTTAGACGGGTTGGATTAGCATGAGGCTAGCGGCATAGCTGGGTGACGACACATTGTTGACAGATTTCATGTCGTAAAGTTTGAAAATCGTGTAACTTAGTTGGCTTGTGCGTAGATAATAGTTATTTAGGTTATCACCGTGAGATTGGCATCACTCTGTTTAATAGGCTGGTTATAATTTGCAGGTAGTGGTGTAGAACTGCACGGCATCGTACTGAGAGGTGTTTCTAATATTTTGACCACCTCATGTACAAACAAAACAGCACAGTATGACAGCGCCAATAATAGCTTAATATTATAATTATCTCCCGTGTGTCAATCAACTCTACAATGTATTACTATTATACAATTGGGTTGTATTTTAGAGTCCATTGAGTGTATAAAAGAAATGTGAATATAATCGCAGCACAGCTGTTAAATGGTAAAGAATAATCATTCGATTTTCTCATTTTCATCTTTAAGAATCCCAGCAGGACACCTCGTAGTAAATGGGAATCCTCACCTCAGATTATTTAGCAACTGGCTCACCCCCAGAGCTGCTGTGGATTACCAGAGTCCAAGGATCGGACCGCTTTCTTCCCAAACTGAGGGCGCAGGCATCTTCCAGCAGCTCCCGTGGCAACGCCAGCAAGTTCGAACAAAGAAAAGAGGCACCGAGTATCAGCCCAAAAACATCAAACGCAAGAGAACCCACGGCTGGATCAAGAGGCTCAGCACAAGAGGAGGTGTTGAGGTGCTCCTCCGGCGCATGTTGAAGGATCGCAAATCACTCTCACACTGAACATCCCAGCTGGAAAGGAGGACTTGTAAAGGAGATGTAAAACTGTCCCATCTTTGGGGGTATGCTGCAAGCCGCGAGGGACTTGTGTATTGTGTGGAAAAGTGATACTAGGCGTGGGTTGGTTTCCAAGTTCATCCTCAATGGGTGGGTGGGATTGAAGCATTCAGAAACCGAGCCTTGAGATTAGGTGAATGAAATTAATAAACGATCCTCATCCAACTGTGGCTTGAGAAATCACTGTTTTCCAACACCAAATCCAAATGAGAAACACAAAACTCACTCACGCTTTTTACTCACATAAAGTAACTGGCTTAGTTTAATTCAAACATGCTTAAGGTGTGACGTTGACATACCTCACCTTTACACTTGCACAATTCCACATGAAGCAGAGGTTCATTAAGAATAAAAAAATTGCTATGTACTGCAGTTCACTTTGTGTTTAACATGTACCAGGTTACCATTCACAAATCCAAGAGGATTAAGAATTTGTAATACAGAAGTAAGGTTGATAAGGTAAACTACTTGAAAGAAGGTATCTGGGTAATAGCAAACTGCTTTTAAATAACAATTATGATAAAAGTATGTTCATGGAAAGTTGATTCACCTGTACTGTTTTTGGTTGGAGTCCAGAGTGTCACGAACAGGATAGAAAACAAGGTGTAAATACATAAAAGCTTTCAATTTGAACAGCTTTCTCTATGTAAAAAAAGATTTCAATTCCAAAATGGCCGCCCCTTCAATGTTGAGCATCAAACGTCGCCGCCATATTGGATGTGCCGCAGCTACGCTGTAAATCAATACAAGTAAATGTACATACTTATTCAATCAGCTATAGAGCACAAAGTAGCAATTAGTCATGTGTGGGCTCAATATGAATGTAATAAATTTACTTGTGTTGAAGTACAGCGCAGCCATGACACATCCAATATGGCGGCTACGTAGACGTACTCCTCAGCACTCGATGCGACGTTTACGTCAACGTGTATTTTTAGCCCAAAAGTGACCAAAGATAATATAATTAACATGATCAAACATAAAAATACGAGTTTTGTCTCTAAAGAACTGTGCTGTGGCGTCTTGTCCTTTTTGGAACACGGTGTTCTCAGGCTCCAGGGAGCATGATCTCGTCTAACTTGGAGACCACAACAAAGACGACGTACTGAACACATCATAGACATTAAAGAGTTCGTTTAACTGGCCACAAAAACAGACAAAACGGCTCTCAACGAGTTTAAAATAGACGGCTCATTTTATAACTTTTAAAACGCCGCCACTTGACATGAATAAGGTATGTTTCATGTTTTCTTTATATAGTTCTGGGCACTGGTTCAATACAATAATACTTCAATTTAATGTCATCTTCTAGTCACAACTGTTTTGTCATGCATTCCACATCTTTTTACATCTTGTGTTTTCAGAGGGATTTCTTAAGGGAACTGCCTGTTTTTAACAAGAACAACTTCAGCAATTTTCACCCAGACTCTGTATGTAATGTCACTTTATCATATTAAATGAAATATGTAAATATGTTCTTGTGTGGGGGTGAACTATTGCAATCATGGCAATCTCTCTTTTACTGTAGCATCGTCAGCTTCCCGTCTATCTCCCAACCCATGAATATCCATCAGATCAGAGTAAGTGATTCTAATTGGGGACGTGCTATTAGGTATATAATCAATACGTTTATCATGTTCAGCCATGCACCAATGGCACCATCTTGTTTATCATAAAGCAGCTGTTATCATCGGAAAGGTGTGATTCTTTTGTCTGTCTTTAGTCATTGTCCAAGAGAAGATAGACATCCTCTCACGATATTGTCTTCGAAAGTGGAAGGTAGGAGTTGGAAAGTTTCCTACATGCAGCGAGCGTTGCTGAAAGGTGATTTTCTTTCTAGTTTTTCCGAATGCAGAATGTCAGCAGCAGGAACAGGAGCAAGGCAAGACGTTGCCTCTCGGAAAAACTATCTGAAGATTAATAATAATGATAATGACTTCCACTTGATATTATTTACACAGCATTAAATAAATGAAAGATAATGATCATAAATGGCTTTCACCTTCCTCTGTGATTGTTGATGATGTGTGATGTTTATTAAGTGTAAACAAAGCGGGCCCATGCTTTACCTTTTTCATTTTATTATTCAGCAGGTTTCATTTGCATCGTGAATACGTTCACCAACTCATGTAGTAAAATAATTTGATAAAAATAGAATACTTTGATGGTCACAGTGAGAATGTAAGCTATTGCAGAAGAATACGATGGCTTTTAAAGTGCTAAATGAAGCGGTGACACATGCCCAACGTGACTCGGATACAGGCTTTGAAAAAGTGAGCCAAACCTGGAATGGGAAGCCGATATTTGCTGCTTGTGATTCATGCAATCGCTAAAAGTGTGAGAAAAGCTTCATTCAAAGTGTCAACATTTACTGTACAAGTATTTCCATGGAAGCTGTTTGGAGTGTGTTCCATACTTGGATGCTTTGTGCAAAGTAGGGTGCATATCATGTAACCGCTGACCTTACATGTGGCCTGTGAGACTTGACATGTGGAGCGTTTACATCGCAAACTACAACTGAAAACATTTATTAAGACTTTGAACCCGAGCTTTCGGAATCAGCATCCCCTTTATCAGACTCCTGTGAGGGTACTTCCTCATGACTGGAGTTGGGGTGACAGCAGTCAGCCTGGTTTGGGGGCTGTGTCCCGTTAGCACACACTACAGTTCCCTCGGACTTGCTAAAGCTGAACAGCTTACCTGGACTGAATGTCCTGTTGGGAGACTGTGAGCGCTCCTGGCCGCTAGGAGGCGCTGAAGATGTTACAATTGACCCGGATGGCCCTCCAACTGCTGCCGGCTCCTTTTTCACCTCTGGCGACTTCAGAAACTTGAGGAACCCGGCAAGCTTTGCCTCCCCGCCAGTGGGCGACTGAGCTGGGGAGCGGGAGGCGCTCGAGGAGAACTTCCCTTGAAGGGGGATGATCTGCTTCAGCTTCATCACGTTGTTGTTCCCGAGCAGAGAGCTGGGTCTTTTCAGCTTCCCCCCCGCAGCTTTCTCGTGGTGGTGCTGGTGATGGGCGTCCGACTTGTGGTAGTCGTTGTCTTGGCGGGCCTCTGCCTGGAGCTCTGCCTGACGTTGAAGCTCCTCCTCCTCACGGCGACGTCTGAGCTGTTGCTGAAAATGTTGCTGGGCCTGCAGCTCATGCCTCTAATGGGGGGGGGGGGGGAGATTAATTTCCATATGATACTTTACAGGCAGTATCGCACAACCCAGCAACCGTTTTCATATCTTCTTAAGGGACACCAATATGGAAGCCATTATTGTCAAGATAGCTGGCAACACAAACCAGGACTAAGATCATTTTGCCTTCCTCCAGACAAGCATGGTGGTGGGACGGTATGGGGCTGCATGAGTGCTGTTGGCAATGGAGAGAGGTGGCTCACTGAAGGAAACATGAATTCCAACATCTAGTGTGGCATTCTAAAGCAGAGCATGACGACAAGCGGCCTTGCTAGAAGGTGAAGGAGGAACCCTGTATGTCTCTAGACCCCAACCTAAATGGGCCATCTTCAAGCAGAAGGTGGAGGGACTGCAAGGTGTGTAAAATCCACCAGCCCCACCAGGGTTTCAGTCACAATCTGTGGAGCAATGTCGAATTCCATGACCCAAGAGGATTAAGGCAGTGTTAGATATTGAGTGTGATCTGAGACTACTTTTATGTTTTATCCCATTGCTATAGTGTTGAGGAAAAGACAGGAAGCAGAACTGGAAGTAGCAGAGATGCGGATGCTGAGGTTCACATTGGGAGTGACCAGGATGGATAGGATCAGGAACGAGTACATCAGAGGTCAGAGAGGCCAGACTGAGATGATTGGGACATGTCCAGAGGAGAGATAGTGAATGTATTGGTAGAAGGATGCTGCGTTTAGAGCAGTGGTCTCAAACACGCGGCCCGCGGGCCAAATGTGGCCCGCAGGACACTAGTTTGAGGCCCCCGTTTAATGTTAGTGCGGCCCGCGCAAGTTTGATATGGATGCTGTATGGTATCATGTACCCAGAAAAAATGATTACGTTTGATTCATGTTCATGTTAAAGGTTAAATAACTGTTAATAGTTATCCTCCCTATCCGTGTGGAAGTGGTAAGTTTTTGGCTATTTAAGTTGAAAGGAAATAACTTGAAGGCTACCGTTTAGGTCGCTAGCTCTCTAGTTTGCGAGTTAGCATGTGTCTCAAGACCCTGCAGTTGCGCAATATGTTGTAAATAAAAAGAGTATAAATGTGACTATAGTCGTGTTTTGTCATGTCTACAGGGCTCTAATAATGCTTTGTTCATTTTAATATGAAAAAAATCATTTGTCTACCCACCAACTATATGTGCTTTCTTAACTTTTTATTATTATTATTATATTTATTTATTTATTACTGATTGATTTTCTTTATTTTTGATTTGTTTATTTATTTTTCATCTTATTTTATGCAGGAAAATATAAATGAAGAATTTTTCTGTTTTTAATAAATGCGTTTTTTGTTTTTTTGGAAAACCTGATGCGGCCCAGCCTCGCCCAGACCCTAGCCCCAGTGGCCCCCAGGTAAATTGAGTTTGAGACCCCTGCTTTAGAGGAAGACCAGAGAGGAGGTTTATGGGTGTGGTGAAGGAGGACATGAGGGTCGTTGGTGTGAGAGAGACAGATGCAGAAGACAAGGTTGGATGGAGGAGATTGGTTTGCTGTGTGAAAGACAAAGAAGAAGATAGTGTCGTCCCCTTGAGAAGAAGATATAATACAACTGTTGCTGATTTTACATCCCACCCAAAAGGGTGCCAAAAAAGTGGCATCGATAAGTTATGTCAGAACGACTTTGACTTTAGCTGACTGGTTGAGTATGGTTGAGTATAGCAGTGCAGCTCCAAAATGCTGCAGCGGCATACATAAAAACGACAAAGCGAGGGACAGAGGGAGTTCAACCATACAAATGCGACATTGCATTTTCACATCAGAAGCAAGCCTAAGATGGCCGACGGTCTTTCAAGTTATATGTCAACTATACCTTGAAAGCTTCCCTTCGTCGGTACTCTAGCTTGGCCATCTCTTCTGCTACCCAACCAGGGATATCAGGGATGGCAACATGGATGATGTACTTTAGGAGGATCGCAAAGTGCTGTAAACCACGAGACCAACAGAGGGACAGTCTCAACACAACATACTTTACATCAGTACATTACTTCAGTCGTATTTTCTTCCGATTCTGTACAGTATACAATGTACACGTGACAAAAACTCCCGTTTGCCACAGAATATAAACATACAGCAACCAGTAGCAAACCATGCACATGTAGTATGTATACATTGTATATGATGGAGAACATAACATCAACAATATGAACAATGATCCCAGATATTTTTAGAATTTTGAAATTGCAACAAAATGTGGTCAAAATATATTTTTATGTTGGACATGATCCTGTTATAGTATATCTGTTTGTGTTCATGTAAGGCAAACGGATTGATAGAGCCATCAGAAGAATGCTACGGTACCTTCTCCCAGACATACTACACTAACTCATTTGGGGAGTTAGCAGGCTGCACACTACACTAACTCATTTGGGGAGTTAGCAGGCTGCACACTACACTAACTCATTTGGGGAGTTAGCAGGCTGCGCTAGGCGTGAACTGCAGTACTTACCTCCAGTAAGACAATGGAAACGATGGTCATCTCAGGACTCAGCCAGGGGAAAAGACGCTGCAGCTGCCCACATTGGCCAATCAGGTAACAGTTAACAATGATGGCTATCAGGCCCATGGCCTCCATCGCAGTCTAGGGGTTGAACAGGAGAGGATGACAAACAGTCATGTGTTTTTTCCACATCACCTGATGCTAACCTGCCATTGTCCAATGTTCTCCACCCTCTGGCCAAAGGGCCTCTGCAGGCCAGTGCAGAGCTTGAGGGCATCGCTGCGGATCTCGATGATGTTGTTGATGAGCGCACACATGGCTGCCAGGGGAAATGCCGAGGAGAACAGCACCACATAGCCAAACTGAATGAACATCTCCTGGTAGTCCTGAAGCGTATCCTGTATCACACAACAGCATTAGCATCTGGCTAGCCGCTTTATTTGTTGCTGCCGACGTGACCAATTATGTCATTGTACCAATAAATTGGTGTGTGTGTGTGTGTGAGTGTGTGTGTGTGTGAGTGACAGGAAGAAAAGCTCTGTCTCTGTGTGTGTGTATAAATCTACAGCCCTTTTGTAGATATCCAACCTTGGGGTCAACATTGTCATATTTCTCCCACCTCATACGTCTGCATGCAGCTTTCAATCTCTGCCTGCGTTAAGGTGACGGTTGTGGGTTCCTCCGGCGGATCAATCCAGGATTTCTTGTACTCTTTGACTTCTTCCACAGTTTTCCTTCTCTGACGGAGACAGTTGGATTCTCTTAATGAAGAAACGCTGCTATTCTCTTTGGCCTCCTGTTCATGCAAACAAAAGTACGTTTGCAATACTACACTGACTATTCCAATTCCTCTTGGATTCATTGGTGTCACTTTACAGTAAGGTACACAAAAATACAGTAGGTACCCAGAAACTCGTGAAGAACCGAGGAACGAAGGTACATGAATGAGTAGTTACTGAGGAACTAATGAACAACTAATGAGGCACTCCTGAAGAGAGTAGTTACTGAGGAATTAACAAGAACTAATGAGGACAGTAGTTACTGGGGAACTAAGGCACATACATTTAGAGTAGTTACCAAGGGACTAATGAGTAGAGTAGTTATTCAGGAACTAGTGAAGAACTAATGACGACAGTAGTTAGTGGGGAACTAAGACACATACATTTAGAGTAGTTACAGAGGGACTAATGGAGGACTTATCAGGAGAGTAGTTACTGAGGAACTAATGAGGAACTAATGATGACCGTTAGCGGGGAACTGAGGCACATACATTTAAATTAGTTACCGAGGGACTAACTTGGAGAGTAGTTACTGTGGAACTAATGAACTAATGAGGACAGTAATTAGTGGGGAACTAAGACACATACATTTAGAGTAGTTACAGAGGGACTAACTTGGAGAGTAGTTACTGGGGAACTAAGGCACATACATTTAGAGTAGTTACAGAGGGACTAATTAAGGACTAATTAGGAGAGTAGTTACTAAGGCACTAATGAGGACAGTAGTTAGTAGGGAACAATGGCACATACATTTAGAGTAGTTACACAGGGACTAATGAGGAACTAATGAGAGTAGTTCCTGAGGAACTAATGAAGAACTAATGAGGACAGTAGATACTGGGGAACTAAGGCACATACATTTAGAGTAGTTACTGAGGAACTAATGAAGAACCAGTGAGGAAACTAGTTAGTAGGGAACGATGGCACATGCATTTAGAGTAGTTACCGAGGGACTAATGAAGGACTAATTAGTAGAGTAGTTACTGAGGAACTTATGAAGAACTAGTGAGGACAGTACTTAGTAGGGAACTATGGCACATACATTTAGAGTAGTTACAGAGGGACTAATGAAGGACTAATTAGTAGAGTAGTTACTGAGGAACTAATGAAGAACTAATGAGGACAGCAGTTACTGGGGAACTAAGGCACATACATTTAGAGTAGTTATCGAGGGACTAATTAAGGACTAATTAGGAGAGTAGTTCCTGAGGAACTAATGAGGACAGTAGTTAGTGGGGCACTAAGGCACATACATTTAGAGTAGTTACAGAGGGACTAATGAAGGACTAATTAGTAGAGTAGTTACTGAGGAACTAATGAGGACAGTAGATACTGGGGAACTAAGGCACATACATTTAGAGTAGTTACAGAGGAACTAATGAGTCGAATAATCTACTCTAATCATCTCATTGGTTGGTTTTATATTAATAGTCTGAAGCAAGTGCAGACGGACACATTCAAGAAGATACTTGGTTTGAGGAGCACATACCTGAGGTGGAGATTCTAGGTCACTGTCCTCATCACAGCTGTCAAAGATGCTGCATGGATCCATCCCCTCCTCGACCAGAGTGGGGCTGTCCTCGGGGAAGGTGTCATCGGCCGTGTGCGCCTCCGCCGTGACATCCTTGTAGTCGACCTTTTCCGTGAAGCTGACCTTTCTTTGCTTCAAGGCGCTGTCAGTCATATCCCACTCTTCCTCTGTCAGCCTGAATCCGGCTTTCAAATCCCCTCGTGTGGTGGTCTGCGAGTCTGTGTCCGCGGCGTCACTGACTGGAAGTCCTCTCGGTCCCAGGAAGGAGTAGGCTGTCATGGATGCCTGGGCTTTTCCCAAAGCCAGGCGGCCATACTTGACCACGATGGCCTGGAGAAGCTCCCACAGCACCTTTGGGGTGAAGACACCCAGTTTGTTTTGTTCATAGAGGTAAGGCTGGAGGACCTCTTTAATGTTCTGGAGGAACTGGCGGAAAATCAGTAGTGTGGCAAGCATCTGCGGGGAGAAGGATGAACAATCAATCATTATTTCGTTTTTAGAAGGCAGTATGGCGCTGTACCAGCAGATGGTGCTGTTTCACTAGTTTCACACAAAACAATGCCACTATACCACTATTCTTATACTATATGCTTGCTTTGTATTGACACATTGAAAACTTGTCCTCACCTCTTTTAGTCGCTCCATATCCTTGAGGTAGAATCCAATGTAGAAAAGGCTTAGGTAAGAATTGATGAATTCAAACTGTGAAATAACAAAAAACAATGTCATGCTCATTGAATGAATGCTGTCAAACAATTCAAGGGGGGACTTACAAAAACCATCTTGATGATGAGATTATTGTCATAGGCACTCTGAAGTTTATAGTTCTCTGTGAAAACAAATATGTGTGACATTTATTATCACAGTCACAATCAGCAATCCTCTGTGAATATGTTCTGAAAGATCCATTCTTACCCATGTCATTGAGCCAGTAGGCAATCTTCTTATAAACTTCATCACATATGGTTACAGTAATGGCTAGTAGTATTTTAGGAATAAATCTTGTGATGTTAGGTAGCTCCTGGATTTCCATAACCACTTCCTGCAAGGTCAGTTAGGATGATTATTTCATTCATATTCATATTCTTCCAATCGAATGTGTTGCCTGGACCTAACCTGCAGTTCCAGACAGAGGAGCATGACGAGGAAGACAAAACAGAGACAAAGAAGGCAGATGGGGAGGCTAACCAGCCATCTGAACACAGCCCTCTTCCATGGAGGATAGTAGAACTCTTCACAGCCTGTTATGGGACTGCAGCGCTTTACACCCTGCAGATATGGCAAAAGGACATTACATTAGCATTTCCACTTAACAAGAAGCAACCAATAGCGGACTGCAAAGCTGCAGTTTCTTCTTCAAAATATTGTGTAAATTGTATTTTGTTTTGATACTGTAGTGTATTAGCTTTGTTTGGTACTGTAATACTTACCAGAGAAATATACTTCACACTCATTTATTATATTTTAACGTTAGCTACAGCATAAAGACGCAAACGCCCAACGTGGGGCTCGAACCCTGAGCCCTGGTATTAAGAGTCCCATGCTCTATCGACTGAGCAGCTAGCCAGGGAAACGCGTCAAAGAGACAATTTCGGGAATATTGAATATTTGTATACATATTAAAATAACAAAGAAGTGTAGACACACACAAGATTTTAATACACCAAGGTAGTGCAAGAAGCCTCTATTAGCTATGAGGATAGTAGCAGCAAGGTACTGCCTGCTAAATGCTAGCTGCCTTTGAGTCGAGCTCATCTTGGTTGTAACAACCAATCGCGTTGTTGAAAGTTGGGCCATATTAGTATAGGGGACGCTGATTGGTCAATAGCCACCGAACGTTGACTATATTGACACACTAATCAATGGACGAGATGCTTCAGCGATACTAAATAGCAAACAAGTATAGAGCCATCAAAGAAGCCTACACGCGTTAAAGGTTTTAAAGTATCCAGGTAGTTCAGGTAGCATCTGTTAGCTATGAGGATAGTAGCAGCAAAGTTTGCGCCTGCTAAATGCTAGCTGCCTTTGAGTCGAGCTCAGCTTGGTTGTAACAACCAATCGCGTTGTTGAAAGTTGGGCAATATCAGTATAGAGGACGCTGATTGGTCAATAGCCTCGCTGAATATGTTGACGGACTAACCAATCGCTGAGGTGCAACTAAGATTCTCGTCCAATCCATGGGCAGCCCATTAAAACGTTTTGCTTATTGCTCAAACGTATCCTAGCCATTATGAGTACAGAAGATAATCAGGAGAAATGTTTCACAACTGGTCATACTTTAGGTTCTTTTGATGGCAAACTAAAACTGTAAAAAACGAGTGATAAAATAATTTTTGTAAACATTATTTTGTTAAATGTTGAAAATACATGAGTCTCAGTGTTGGTCCAAGGCAAGTCATGTGACTACACCTCAATCCAGACAGCAGCAAATCATGCACACAGATTAATGGCTGTTTTGCATTATCTCAACTGCGCCACTTGCACTAAAATCATCGATAGAAAGATTCATTACACACTCCAGACAGGCACCTTGACAAATAAATGAAAAAAATAACAGTGGTGCTGTCTCCTGGAATTTAATAGTGACACTTACCCTGAATTGTGGCCTTGGCTCTTCCAAGGACTCTGCAGGGGTGTCAAGGGTCCCCCACCTGTATGACAGCTCTGCTTCCCGCCTCTTCCAGCGCTCCAGAAACAACGTCGCCCACACAACATTGAAGAGTGCAAACACTACACAGCAGATATCCTGACTGGTCTATATAGAGGGGCACATACAGTATATACATATATACCCACATATTGTTTTTATATCCCGGTGCATATGTTTTTTGGTAATTATTGTTTTCTGAACTCCCACAACATAATCACACCTAACGGTCATTTGGAGTCTTCAGTAAACCTCACAAGACTGTGGGGAGGAAGTCGGAGTGACCCGGTGCACCTCAGTGCTAACCACGTTACACCATCGTGTGGCAAAGTGCCCAGCATTCATTTGAAATACCTGATCAGCCTCTGCAAGAATCCACAGGAGAAAGCCAATGACTGCAGGGTAAAGCATGGAGTTGGTGTAGAAACCAAGCCAGGCAAAATACATGCCGATCTTTACTCCAAAGTAGTCACAGATATCATCTGCATCGTGGAAGAAAAGAGAGTCAAAAGTGCTAAATATTAAGAACTTCCCTATTCTGGATGGCATCATGTCATCATGTCAACGAGTGTTGTGGTTCAATGACCAGGTACCTACCCAAGGGCTGCCTTTCGCAAACAGCCTGAACCCATGATGTCATCAGCTGATTCAGGATCCTCTGTTCATGGAGAGGAAACATCTGATGGATCACACCACGGGTCACCAGCTCTGGAACTAGAAAACAGGAGAAACAGAAAGTTAATATGAGATGACACCTCCAGTTTGATGTACAGTATGATGACATGATGACTGTGTTTAGGTAGGGTAGGTCCAGGAGGGAAAACAAACATTGTAAATACACTTACTGATAGGTTGTCCCTCCAGGAAGTGAATGTTGTGAAGCACTTCCCCGTGTTTGGCTCTCAGATTGTCCAGCCAATATTTAATAATGCTCTGACGCTCCTAAAAACAAAGCATGACTGGTGCAAAAACGAATGATGTCATACTGACATGGTTTATACTGTCATTTCCTTTATACTGTACTTTTTTCTCATGCTTTGAACCCTTTTCACAGTGATGCGGCTAGCATATGGCTGAAGGTGTGATGTGGATGGGTAAATTGGACGCTAATATCTAATATATATTTGAAGTCTTATGTACAGACCTGACACGTCTTATGTAGAATTACCACAGTTTGTGTTTGGACTACTCGGACTACAATGGGTTTTGATGAAAAGGATAGCTCAAGCTAAATTGGCCTGGAAAAAAATAAGAGAGACAACAAATGAGAGTGAAAGGGAGACTGACAAGGTGTGTGACAAAGGAATGATAAGGCTGTTCATTTGTGATGCTTGTCAAGAACACTTGAGTGGTTTTAGTTCCCAGGAAGTGGAGGAGGACAACATAGTGGAGGATGGTCGAGTGCTGTTAGCCACATGATATCACTGTTGGGCACTGTTCAACTAGCCATGTTACAACGCAATATTCTGGGGAAAAATGAGAATGTATTTATACGTTGATATTAGGGATGTCCGATATTGGCTTTTTTTTGTCCGAAAACCGATATGTCGATATTGTCCAACTCTCAATTTCTGTTTCCGTCAGTCTTCCGCCATAAATACGTCCACAAGGTGGCTCTATAATTGGGACATGATGGTATATTACTATAAATGGTACAATGGTAAAAAGTATGAGAAGATGAAAAGCAAAACATGCACATTTGATTTCATATTCTACCAAGATGGGGAATAAATGTGGCTCCTTTCAAGCCATTTATCCAACTTGTTTCGTTACGATCACAAGGACCTCTAACCTGCGAGGTAAAAAAGCAGAGCTCGCTCTCTATGTTCTCATAGATGTTGTCCTCTTCACAGGTGAAGCGTCGCATCCCGCCTCCAAACTGTGGCTTGACGGCCTTGTGCATACTCATCTGCTCCGCTCCCTGCAATAAGCTGAGCAAAAAAAAAACAAAGAGCAGCTGGATGAATCCAGATCCAGATGGAGCGATATCGCAATACAGGAGCTGGTGTTGTGTTTGGACGATGGAGTTAAATGTTGAATGTGGGAGGAAACCAGCTCCACCACCAATTTCCTTTCAAAATAACCAGAGAGCATTTTAAGCAAAACACCGGGAACACTTTGCAATGGAGCACGGCTCTTTGACGATTCAAATAGTTGCTGTTTAGTACCTTGAAACACACAAGCATACACACATTGTTCCTTACTTTTCAAATGTAGTGGTGATGAAGAAAGCATAAGCCTGGGTATGTTTATGCTGCCGAACTTGGATGCTGACTTGTGGGATTCCGACACGGATCTGATTCAGGAGCCACAGTAGAGTGTGGTCATCTATTGAATCTGGAGAGAGAAGCACACATCGCAGTTAATCGGTTTCAGACAGGACCATTCATTCATTCATTCATTCATTCATTCATTCATTTTCTACCGCTTTTTCCTCATGAGGGTCGCGGGGGTGCTGGAGCCTATCCCAGCTGTCTTCGGGGGAACGGCGGCGTACACCCTGGACTGGTGGCCAGCCAATCACAGGGCACATATAGACAAACAACCATTCACACTCACATTCATACCTATGGACAATTTGGAGTGGCTAATTAACCTAGCATGTTTTCCAAAGTAGTGCATCCTGGGAGACCATCTCACAACCCGAGAAGCCTCCACGCTACAATGTCAAAGCCCTCCAAAAGGTGATTTAGAGGCTGAAATAATAAAGTAAAAACAATAATTCACCCCTTTGTCATTCAGTGTTTTGTCTTGACCACACTGGATTGATATGATGTGTTTAAGGACCTGATTTTTTTCTTCGTGGCCCTCAGTGAAAAAGTTCATTAATGTATATTCATTCATTTGACAACCATCCCAAAGCTGAACGACCACTGTTGTATTGTGTTCATGAAGTAATTATCACAGTCCTCCACTTATCATACCTGGGAATGTCATCAGGATGTCACAGTTTTCCGTGGGAACCATCTTCAGCCAGGACTTCCGTGATAATATGTAGTGTCTGGCCTGCAGAAGCCTCTTCCCAAATAATTTATCTAGACGGCAAACGGTAAGACAAGGTCAAAATAAAACATTCTCAGCCAAAGTCATTAGAATACGACCCGCACTTTTCTACACCCATCAATCTCCCATGCCACTCTAAAGCGTCTAACACGGGTGGGCGCTGCACCTGTGGACGCTTACATGTAGCATTCAAAACATAGACTTCATGAAATACCACCCGGTTCCTCCTAGGAGGCATTCAGCAAAACATCTCAACCACTGACTGCACCATATTGCTTCTCATGTTTGTCAATAGAACCCACTTTACTTTCAGCCCCACGGCCCGTGTCGGTATTGGTGTCATTTCCACTCACCGAGCACGCCGAATGCTGCCGAGGAAGCTTCCTGCTGCTGCTGCTGCTGGTCGTCGGTCCGATGGTGCGGCTCGCCCGGTGGCGTCCTCTCCATCCTCTCCATCCTCTCCATCCTCTCCCCGGGACCGTGCTGGTTGTCCGCGCCGCCGCCGCCGCCGCCGCCGCCGCTCGTGTCGACAGCAGCCTCGGCGTCAGCAGCTCCGGTGGCCGCCGCATACATGCTGCTTTTACATGTATGTTGTGCACGCGCCTGCTGTCAATGCGCGGCCATTGCATGTGGAAGAAAAGAGAAGGAGTCAGCGAATGTGATAACGACGATGGCTACAATCCACGTCCTGGAGCCCCTGTCGTGACTGGCTGCTGACGACGTGAGGGGAACGCCGCCTTTCAGGCACATCAACAGACGCTGCAAACCCCGAAACCGTTGAAGCAACACGGCGGCTTTGCGGCAAATGACGCTAGCTAGCAGCTACATTGAATTGGAGCAGCAGTTCAACTGCTAAGATGACTTCATATTACAAACCGTGGTACTTAGAAGCTGCTCTTGTGTAAAACGAAGATTGCTATTATCCAAGTGAAATATTGAGCACTTTACTGAAGAACTGGGAATGCTCACAATGCTGGAGAGCTGGGATGTCACTCTGATTAAAACATGCTTGGAGGTTGCTCTTTAGGAGTTTAATAAAGTATCAATGTATGAAAATAAAAGTTACACACTGGTACCTTGGTTAATGTTCGTCCCGGTTAGCACGTTTTTCATTCATTCATTCATTCATTTTCTACCACTTTTCCTCACGAGGGTCACGGAGGGTGCTGGAGCCTATCCCAGCTGTCTTGGGGCGAGAGGCGGGGTACACCCTGGACTGGTGGCCAGCCAATCACAGGGCACATATAGACAAACAACCATTCACACTCACATTCATACCTATGGACAATTTGGAGTGGCTAATTAACCTAGCATGTTTTTGGAATGTGGGAGGAAACCGGAGTACCCGGAGAAAACCCACACATGCACGGGGAGAACATGCAAACTCCACACAGAGATGCTTGATGGTGGAATCAAACGCTGGTCTCCTAGCTGTGAGGTCCGTGCGCTAACCACTCATCCGCCATGCCGCGCACGTTTTTCAGTTATCACAAAATTTTGGATCACACCATCCATCTACTTTCCATGCCATGACCCTCGCTAGGGCCGCAGGTATGCTGGAGCCTATCCCAGCTGTCTTTGGGCGAGAGGCGGGGTACACCCCGCCACCAGCCAGCCAATCACAGGTCACATATAAGTAGACAAACAACCATTCACACTCACATTAGTGGCCAATTCACCTAACATGCATGTTTTTGGAATGTGGGAGTAAACCGGAGTAGCAAGCAGCATTTCCAACCCAGGTCTTCCCAATGTCCAATTGGTCAATAAGGTTTTATTACTCTTCTATTGCCAGTCATAATTTGTACATTGTGTCAGAACAGACACTAGATGGCGCCAAAGAAAAGACTATACTTCAAGGGCCTTACACAGAAATGCCAAAACCTTGAGGTAACTTTCAGCATTAGAGTATATGAGTAGAATATATCTGTAATATATAATATATATATATATATATATATATATATATATATATATATATATATATATATAGAATATGCCAGTTTCATGTCAAACTGCTCTTGATTCATTCATTTTCTGTTATGTTATCATTCTACTTTATGTTGCTTCGCTGTGTTCCATTTCAAGAGAAGTTATCAGATCAGTTTGTACTTTCTATGCCCCTTGTCCTCATTATAGGGTCACAAGTGTGCTGGAGTCTATCCCAGTAACATAAGAGATGATAGCAGAAAGCTAACACAAGAGGAAGGTTAAGACCTTAAGACCTTAGCTTTTCAACGCTAAACTCTTGGCAAAAATGTGCATTCAATGTGATTTTCTGTCAGGTATTCACACTGTCACGATATGGCAAAGGCAAAAAAAGCTTTCTCTCTTTCAACACGGTTGTTGAGCTGCAGAAGCAAGGAGGTTGGACGCAGTAAACTTCCTGATCCTGAGGGCCACGGAACAAAAATATGAATCCAACACAAGCTACTAAAGTTACTAAAGTCGTTAACAAGCTAGTGTTTTCCTCACCACGATTCTCCTACTGGAAGAACTCAAGGTGAAGGTGAAGGTCACAATAAGGAAGCCCACTTCCACTTGAGGTTTATTTTTCTCCCACTCAACTCAATGTCTTTACCAGGCTGACCCCAGTGGGCAGACAGTGCAGGGAAATAGGAAATGCAATTAGAAGTGGCAGCAAAGGAGGACGTTAGCAGCCACACACAAAAAAGGTCAGAGTCCTTCAACCCCAGGTGGGGAAGGACATTGTAATCATAAGTATCCATTCCCTTTCCTGCACCAGGGGGGCCTGGGAGGCGGCCGGGTGCGCCGTTACACAATAGCCCCTCAAGACGGTCATCATGTGCTGCCGCTGATGAGAGGCGACATCCCCAAGTTAGACCTGGACTCATTTGAGTCGTATACAGGCTAATGGCTTTGGCATTCCGCATGCTAGGTTATGATATACTGCATACTACATCATGAACACATAGAGTACGTGCCCTGTCAGTGGAAGGTGAAATTCCCCACCAGAACAATAGTCTGTGTTATTGAGGAAGAGAAATGATGAGCAAAGATGAGCTGACAATGCAGACCAATGTGCAAACAGGATTTGCACTCCGACGGTCTTGCTCAACGTGATAAAGCAACATAGCATCTTTTATATCATGTCAGTCGCTCCCGCGGTCAGCTCCGAATCCCACATGTGGAAAAAATACTTGATATGAAACAAGGGTCCTTTCTTCCTGCAGCTGTCAGGCTGTACAACCAGCACTGCTCCCAATAGTGTAATACTTTGTTTTTACATTCAGTATAGTTACTCCAGAACCCATTCACTGGGCAATATCTGATTAACCTCCACGTGCAATATTAAGGCTCTAAATGCAAAATACTAAGTTCTATAATGCCTCATATTAACTCACTAGCAAGATCTCAGTGTATAGACTGGTCATATATCTCATCTCGTTTCATATTATCTACATCAGGGGTCTCAAACACGCGGCCCGCGGGCCACTAGTTTGAGGCCCCCGCCTTGATATGAAAGTTTAATGTTAGTGCGGCCCGCGCAAGTTTGATATGGATGCTGTATGGTATCATGTACCCAGAAAAAAATATTACGTTTGATTCATGTTCATGTTAAAGGTTAAATAACTGTTAATAGACAAATGATTTTTTTCAGATTAAAATGAACAAAGCATTATTAGAGCCCTGTAGACATGACAAAACACGACTATAGTCACATTTATACTCTTTTTATTTACAACATATTGCGCAACTGCAGGGTCTTGAGACACATGCTAACTCGCAAACTAGAGAGCTAGCGACCTAAACGGTAGCCTCCAAGTTATTTCCTTTAAACTCAAATAGCCAAAAACTTACCACTTCCACACGGATAGGGAGGATAACTATTAACAGTTATTTAACCTTTAACATGAACATGAATCAAACGTAATCATTTTTTCTGGGTACATGATACCATACAGCATCCATATCAAACTAACATTAAACTTTCATATCAAGGCGGGGGCCTCAAACTAGTGTCCCGTGGGACACATTCGGCCCACGGGCCGCGTGTTTGAGACCCCTGGTCTATGTCTATGTCTAGTGTGTTCCAGACATCCTCTCACAAGAGAACGAACAGGATGTTTGTATGTTCCCGTTATGGTTTCTTTCCAGTGCTTGCTGTTTCCATGGTGGTTTCCCATTAATTAACTGGCTAATTAATTAATATGCAGTGCCAAACTCTGTGAGACATAAGTGATTGCCGACACGGCAAATGTTGGGAAAAGGAAAGCTAGCAGTCAAGCAGCAGTTGCCATGCAATGTTTTATTCAAGAAAGGTCATGACATGAGGTTTCATCCAAAGATGTCTGCCCTTGTGTTTATTTGCTTGGGAAGATATATTTGGATTTTGTTTAAAGAGTGGACGTCCATGTTCTTTTTACGGTCAAGTACAGGGTATTGTTTTCATCAACAAGGGTGGAGGCGCCGCCTGTCTGCAGTCGCTGTAGCGCTGACAGGTTGGCAGGTAAGCGTAAACACGGTGGATGGATTCAATCACAGCGCCGGTCATTTTCATCTTCAACTCGCTGGGGGGGGGGGGGGGGGGGGGGCAGCCATTAGCCACACAATAGGTGACGCACACGGGGACAAACAGTTATTTCCGTGTCAGCATGGAGTAATATCTCAAGTAGATTTGTTTATTAAAAAGAGATGGCCACAATTGAACAAAGCCTTCTCTGTATTTACACGATAAAAATACTACAAAGGCGTGTTTACATGATTGTAGAAACATACATACACATCATTTGCGTTTTAAAAGTGCTATGGTTGGGATATTCTTGTCAATGTACATATTTTAGAATAAAGCACAGTATACTAGAAAGTAGATTTATAATAAAACAGAAAGTGAAATCAATATGAAGAGCTGCGTGTCAGATGTCATCGCTACGATACGCCACTAACCCAACATTCTGGAAAGATCTTGTCTCTCCCTAAAAAGACACAGGAGGAAATCAGAGTTATTGGTTATAGTTGTGACGCAAGTACAGTGATACCTTGGTTAACATCCGCACCAACATTTTGGTTGACAACCAGAATTTTGCCTTGGCATCCGGAACGGACAAGACGAAATACCACAATACTTACATGTGATCGAGCAATGCGTTGTGTATTTGAGTTTGTTTATGTCAGAGTAGTAGAAAAATACACGACATAACAAAGACGTGGACGGCACAAAAGACAAAGGCAAAATGGACCGTACCAAGACCTCCAAGTTTTACAGCTTAAAGAGAAGACCACCGGCTGGAATGCATACTACTCTGGTTCCTGTGTAAAAAATACTCCAAACACCTGCATTGGTATGATACACTGTAGTTTTACAGTACAGGTCTTGCAATAAGATGCATTCCCCCCGTTATTGCAATAAGAGTTATGACTTGATTGACCATTACAGATTGTAGTTCTGTACCCAGTTTTTAATTTTTACCCAGTCTTAATACATCTTAAGCAGGGACAAATACTTGCGTTGAAGTGCAAGTTACAGCTGTACTACTTGGTACTCACTCAGAGGAGTAAGACGGGTTGATGATGCGCTGCAGGTCTAGAAGGTGCTGGGCGATGTTGACTGTTTTAACAAAAACATGAAAGTCACATTGAGGTATTGATATTGACCATCACGTTCATACAGTCCACATCAAAACCACAACGACATCTTTCTTTCTTACCTGATCCACCTCCAGGACTACTGGTCCTTCCTGCTCCAAGTGGAGATCCATTTGCTGTTCCTCTCCCTACCCCGCTTCCTGGCTTACTTTGGCCGGTGTTAGCCGAGCCAAGACTCGAGGTGCCCAACCCAGATGATCCTAGTTTGTTCAATCCTAAACCAGTGGAACCAAGACTCGAGGAGCCCAAACCAGTTGATCCTAGTTTATTTAAACCAGACCCAGTTGACCCAAGTGTGGTTAACCGTGACCCAGTAGAGCCCAGACTGGAAGAACCTAACCCAGTTGATCCCTGTTTGTTTAATCCTGACCCCGTTGAACCTATGCCGGAAGAGCCCAACCCAGTTGATCCTAGCGTGTTTATTCCTGACCCAGTTGTTCCAAGACCCGAAGAGCCTAACCCAGTTGACCCTTGTTTGTTTAATCCTGACCCAGTAGAACCTGGACTGGAGGAACCCAAGCCAGGTGATGCTTGTCTGTTTAATCCTGACCCAGTTGAGCCGGGACTGGAGGAACCCAAGCCAGGTGATGCTTGTTTGTTTAACCCTGACCCAGTTGAACCTAGGCTGGGAGAGCCCAAGCCAAGCGACCCTTGCCTGTCTAATCCTGACCCAGTTGAACCAAGGCTGGGAGAACCCAAGCCAGGTGATGCTGGTCTGTTTAATCCTGACCCAGTTGAACCAAGACTGGGAGAGCCCAAGCCAGGTGATGCTGGTCTGTTTAATCCTGACCCAGTTGAACCAAGACTGGGAGAGCCCAAGCCAGTTGATGCTGGTCTGTTTAATCCTGACCCAGTTGAACCAAGACTGGGAGAGCCCAAGCCAGTTGATGCTGGTCTGTTTAATCCTGACCCAGTTGAACCAAGACTGGGAGAGCCCAAGCCAGTTGATGCTGGTCTGTTTAATCCTGACCCAGTTGAGCCAAGACTGGGAGAGCCCAAGCCAGTTGATGCTGGTCTGTTTAATCCTGACCCAGTTGAGCCAAGGCTGGGAGAACCCAAGCCAGTTGATGCTGGTCTGTTTAATCCTGACCCAGTAGAACCAAGACTGGGAGAGCCCAAGCCAAGCGACCCTTGTCTGTTTAATCCTGACCCAGTAGAACCAAGACTGGGAGAGCCCAAGCCAGGTGATGCTGGTCTGTTTAATCCTGACCCAGTTGAGCCAAGACTGGGAGAGCCCAAGCCAAGCGACCCTTGCCTGTTTAATCCTGACCCAGTAGAACCAAGACTGGGAGAGCCCAAGCCAGGTGATGCTGGTCTGTTTAATCCTGACCCAGTAGAACCAAGACTGGGAGAGCCCAAACCAAGCGACCCTTGCCTGTTTAATCCTGACCCAGTAGAACCAAGACTGGGAGAGCCCAAGCCAGGTTTGTTAAAGCTTGAACCGAACCCATCTGACCCTCCTCTACCAAATTGTCCAAAGCTAGAAGAACCTCCTGGAAATCCTCCCAATCTGGTCTGAAATCAGATCAAAGTCATGTTAGAATGTGACAACAGATAACAGGAAGTGTACAATATTTGACGAAATAAACTTTGACCCAGTAGAATATCTGGAACCAGAACCAAATCTATGAGTATTAGGACACAACCAGTTTTGACACACGACCCGCTCCCCTTTCAAACCGCCCTGCTAGCTCGGTGTTGATTTCGGATCAACATTTGTAACAAGGGTGGGTGTTGTAATTAATAGATTAATAGATTAAATAGATTAAATTCAGCTCCATAACCCCCCCCACCGCCCCAACTCTATTATCGATCTCTATCTCTATTATTCCTCACACACTTTTAAATGACATGTATATATACTATATATACATATAGAGAGAGATATACACACATATACTATACTATATAGACTATATAATATATATATATACACACTATACTATATAGTAGGTACTTCCCAGTAATGACCCTGTTCCTCTGACCCAGTAATTAATGTAACATGATCGATGAAGCTGCACGAGTGTTTCGCGAGAAGGCCACACAGCTAGGAGACCCCGGTTCGATTCCCTACTTTGTGGACTTGATACACATATGATTTTGTATTAGCACATATTTCGAAACTACTTCAGACTCAAGGTGATGGAGATCGACAAAACGACCTATTTATTCTCTCTACCTTCTCCTCAACATTGAAAGTTGGAACATGTCCTAGATGCCAGACGCCGGTGGATTCATTTCCAATGTAAAGACATACCTTGACTATGAAATGTAAACGTAAATATGTACTATTCTGTTATATCTGCTATGATGGGCTTCAATAATGGAAAACCTGCATAAACAGGTTTCTATGCTCTGACTACCAAAATATTCCCTTTATTTACATTGAATCCTACTTTGCGGAAATTGTGTACGGAACCAATTAACTGCAATACCAAGTGTACCCCCCCCCCCCCCCACCCCCGTCTTGCTCACCGTAGCCATGCAGGACATGTTGAGCTGCCTGAGTTGTTCTGTGAGGTGTTGAACTTCTTTATTTTTATAATTGACCTTATTTTCCAAGACTTCAATGTCTCCATTCAGCCTCCGTTTCTCCAGGAGAAGCCTTTCATAGTCTTTGTCGTGTTTCAGCTGAAGCTTCTCCAGGTTTTGTTTGTGCTGTTGGATCAGACCCGTGCGGTTCTGGCTGCACGAGCGGTAGTCGTCAAAGAGTCGCAGGTTCTCTGCCTTAAAGTGGCTGTTCTCGGTCTGGATCTCAGACACCTGGTCTCCGACGGTATTCAAGTAGTTCTGGAACCGGTCCACCACTTCTCGAGACAGACTGGTGCAGTTGGAGCGAATCTGCTCCAGGTGCTCTCGCTGTTTCAGACAGGTGAGCTGCAGTGCAATGTAGTTGGGAAAGAGAGATTCGATTTTCAGTAGAAAGGCTCTGGAGACGTTGGAGATGCCACTCAAGGACTGGACGAAGTCTTCCTTGCATCTTTTTCTGGAAAACTCAATCTCGTTTTGATGAACAGATTTTTCCTTTCTTAGACGGATGGCCTCCAGCTCAAGGTCGTCCCGTTCTTTCGCAATCTGGTCCAAGTCCATCCTCATTCTCTGTGTCGTTTGTGTGAAGTTGGACTCGATGAGTTCCAGTCTGGCGTTCAGGTGTTCCGTCTGCAGCCCGCAGTTACATCCTATACTTTGAATGACTTTTTTTTTTTATTGAAGAGATATTCAATTTAGTACATCAGAAGTTGAATTACAGATACATATTTGTTAGACCTGTCAAAATGATGCGTTGACGGCGGTAATTCATTGATTTCAATAATCACACAATTTTTGTTTGCCGTAATTAACGCATACGCATTATGGCAAGCCACGCTTCTGTGTTGTGATGCAGTGTAGCATCCCCTTACAGCAGCGGTCTCAAACTCTATTTACTTGGGGGCCACTGGAGCTAGGGTCTGGGCGAGACTGGGCCGCATCAGGTTTAAAAAAAAAAACGCATTTATTAGAAACAGAAAAATGAATAAACTTTGCTTTGGTTTCGATTTTCTACAATAAAAGCTCTGATAAAACATTCCACTGTTCTCAAATATCTTACTTTTTATTTTTCTACACAAAATAAGATGAAAAATAAATAAACAAATCAAGAATAAAGAAAATCAATCAATCAGTAATAAATAAATAAATATAATAATAATAATAAAAAGTTAAGAAAGCACATATAGTTGGTGGGTAGACAAATGATTTTTTTCAGATTAAAATGAACAAAGCATTATTAGAGCCCTGTAGACATGACAAAACACGACTATAGTCACATTTATACTCTTTTTATTTACAACATATTGCGCAACTGCAGGGTCTTGAGACACATGCTAACTCGCAAACTAGAGAGCTAGCGACCTAAACGGTAGCCTTCAAGTTATTTCCTTTCAACTTAAATAGCCAAAAACTCACCACTTCCACACGGATAGGGAGGATAACTATTAACAGTTATTTAACCTTTAACATGAACATGAATTAAACGTAATCATTTTTTCTGGGTACATGATACCATACAGCATCCATATCAAACGTGCGCGGGCCGCACTAACATTAAACTTTCATATCAAGGCGGGGGCCTCAAACTAGTGTCCTGCGGGCCACATTTGGCCACAGTCTGATGCTCTTTTCTGACTTTATTCTGACCCAACACATCAACAGCAGTGCTATTCCAACACCATATACCTCATATATCTCCATCTCACTAAAAGGTCTCAAATCCCCATCATCGCAACACTTCCTTGATGTCACAAGAAGTCCATAAGATGCATTCAGGGACACTGCTAACGTCACTGCTTTATTATGAATGTATGTGTGGTCTAAATATGAAAGACATTTTTAAACTCTTGACGTGGAAGTACCGTTTAAGTGTGCTCGGAAATTCCAGAAAATACACTAAAATCGTCTTATTGTTCTTAATGTCTTTGAATGCTCATTACATGATTAAGGTGTGTTCAAATGTTCCGCTACTATTAAAGAAACTAGTGTTGGGTAACCCTATTTCAGACCTAGTTGCAATCAGTTATTAATCATGATTAATTCATTGGAAAACCGTGATTAATCAGACAAAACATCTTAATCATTTGACAGGCCTAATTTTTAGATCATCCTAAAACAGGAGTGTCACCATCAAAATGTTGCACTTACGTGGTTGTGAGCAGGTCTGAGGAAAACGTGCCTGGTTCCTACAAATCATCAGTTCCATATTTGACTGTTGCTGTTATTGGATGGAAATGAAAAGAAGAATGAATAAAACACCCGTGACATGTCATATTTCTTAAATACAAAACAATGTACATATTGAACTACATCTACTTGAAAACGTTCAATTGTTCATGTGCTAATGGAGAATTTTTGAGAACCAATACAAGAGCTATATATTTTCTTTCCAATACTAAATACAGTAAATGACCAACTAGCTGTCAACAACATTGAGCGTTATCTTTCTAAAGGCAGATTTAAAAAGGTTGCATCAGTAAAGACATTTGCTCTCACCAGCCTCTTTTCCAAGTTTTGAATAATAATGGCAGAGATGTTGGAGATTTGTCGAATCCTAATCAGGTCCCATTCATTGCGGGTATTCTGGATCAGGGTGACGTTGAGTAAATTGGTGAGGTTCCGCCTCTGCTGACTGAGCGCGACGTTCTCGATGGAGAGTCGGCTGAAGCTCTCCTCCAGGTCCTGTATGCGCGCCGTTGATGCCGAGTCCTGCTCCTTGCCGTAGACCAAAAAGAGCACTAAGCTGACGATGATGAGCGACTGAATCAGTGAGGAGAAGAAGAAGATGATCCTCAGGTAGTAGCCGCAGCTCTTGCCCTTCGACTGGTACTGCATCTTCTTTTGGGTCTGCGGGCAGTACTTGGACACCTGGGAGTAACCGCTACTGTACATGAGTGCTGGTGGGCCCAAAAAAAGTCACAAAAGAAAGATGCTGAAGTTCCTCCTGGAACCGAGGATGACAATGTTGGCTTATATCAAACACTCAGAGACCATCAGTCCAGGTCTGGTGCGGTCGGTGCCCCGCTGTCTGACAAAACTCCACAAGCACTAGAAAAGTGGGCCAGACGTTTCCTTTGTGTGACGATGAAAACATGAGAATCGATCAGATTGTGGGCGAGGTGTAAACACGGGTAGGAATTTATAAACTGCTTTGGTCACACACTTCCCATGATGGGAAGTTCGCTGAACTTCAGACCCCTCCCATCATCAGTCTACTGCACAGTCTGGCCTTCCTTACTGGGACCTTCCTCACACGTGGCCTCTATGCAAATACATGTGTGTACTACTGTAAGATAGTACAACTTTTGAAAGCTCAAATGAAGTGTGCTTTGCTTTCTCAAAATTCTTTCTAATATGCACAAGAGATGGTGACATTTCATAGGCTCCAGGCTTCAGTTCCTTATCTCTTGGTGAAGCCATCAATCTCAGTGTGTGAAGCATGCCCTCCTCCGTGTGCCAAAAACATTTTTATGGGATCATGAGCAGTGTTTTCCGGTGCACGGCCGGCCGGCAGGACAATGGCTGATGTTGTTCTTGTGACATTCTCTCAGGGAGGCTCTTTGATGCACCAAGTCTCAGTCCAACACGATGACGTGGGTAAGCTGCCCTCTGTCTCACAGGACACACACACACACACACACACACACACACACACACACACACACACACACACACACACAATTTTGAAACGAAAAGTAAAGCCTTAACAGTAGCAACCACTCATTTTTTTCCTGCCAGGCATTGTTGACGTGCCAGGCCTCATCTTGACAGGAAGCAGTATTTCAGAGGAGATGCTGATGGCCAAATGCTTATGTTGCTTATGGACCAGATTGTAGATAAGACGCGCCAACAAATGCAGGATATTGGAGAAAATACAACACATAAACACTGGGCATTTAACTCAAGTTGAAGAGGCAAACGTCAGGTCGGGACTGGCTCGCACAGCGGTCATATATCATTTAAAACGGCTTACTGTGTTGTTGTTTGTCTTCATTTTCATATTATTGGAAATATTACACAAGAGTCAGATGAGGCAAAGAGATTATAATCTGAATGTTTTGGACAAGACGGACAGACAGCTAGTATATTTGTTGGCTAAGCAGAAAAAACACCTACAAGGAAACCACACAATGAATCACCAGTATGAAACCATTTTGACAATTAACAGTTGGGTTTTTTGCCCAGTTGTCAAAGTGAGTAGTTTATAAAACTATGTGGTGGTAATGGTTTGCTTGTACTTCTTCAGAGCAAGCTGAGCCCAAGCTTTCCCACCTTTATTGGAATTTGTGGCAGTTTTTCTGGCCAATACTGTAGAACATGTATGTACAAAAAAAGAAAATACACGGGCCAATTGTGTTGATTGTTATTCATCCCATGTGACACAACTTGTACTTTCGTTCTGACTGTTAATATCAATATTTTGTACAATATGTTTAGCAATGGCAGAGTAGTTAGCGTGCAAGCCACACAGCTGGGAGACCAGAGTTCGATTCCACACTTTTCTCCGGGTACTCCGCTTTCCTCCCACATTCCAAAAACATGCTAGGTTAATTGGCCACTCCAAATTGTCCATAGGTATGAATGTGAGTGTGAATGGTTGTTTGTCTATATGTGCCCTGTGATTGGCTGGCCACCAGTCCAGGGTGTACCCCGCCTCTGGCCCCAAGACAGCTGGGATAGGCTCCAGCGCCCCCACGACCCTCAAATATTTACTGAACTGATGAAGTTTGCTCGGATGAAAGGCAAAACATCCTCAAGACAGCCTGAATAGTACAGTTGTGATGGAATGGGAATATTAACAGGCATAAAATGATGTTACTATTATTATGTTACTGCTTAACTGATTCTGTACTCTTGCTGCTGTGCAATGCTAATTTCTCCACTGAGTAATGAATAAAGGCATATCTTATCTTATCTTATGTTCTTGTATCATCAAAGTACAGGAATGACTACGTATATTCTTCCATTGTTATACCAGATACATTTTTAAACACATTCAAGCTGTGTCATGTTTTGCGGCTACAGATTGTTTTTCTTCACTGCAAGAGGAGACAAAACGGCTCTTTTGATGCGACGGGTTGCCGACCCCTGAACTATACCATTTGCATGACTGTAAACAACCTCAGAGTACAAGTCATGCCTAACACTGCCACTCTGTGGAGAACTTGTATCATTACAGTTGAAAATGCATCAGCTGCAAATGACATGACTTACAGTAATAGATAGAGATATTTAGGATGAGCTTGAATTGCACTCTTTAGAAATGAGGTTAGCTAACCTTTTGAACGCAAATGTTCAATGTTTCAGCACAACTTGCCGAATGGCAACGTTGACAACCACTAATAAATGTGGTGAACCAATCATGGTTCCTTGTAAAAGAAAAAAACAGGAACTAAAACTGATGTTTGCCATTTTATTTCCACTACATCTACATGCCGCCGGATATCAGTGTGTCGAGATCACATGAGGTCTTCCTTCAGCGGTTTGGTTAATTGGTAACTCGCTCCGAAGGCTCTGGTTACTCATACGGCCGACACCAGGTGACTGGCGTGAAGAAAGCTCTCTGTTACAGTTACAGTGCGTGATACACTGGAGACGGAGACGGAGTTCAGGGGAAGTGATAAATACTTCGCCCGGATGGAACACAAATAAACAATACTGTGCTAAATAGCTGAATGTGCACTGAAATAGTGGAAATACATCTCACAAGACATCAAATATCTATAACGCAGAATATCACAGCATCCATTTCTTCTTTTAAGACCACTGCTAAAATATTAGAAGTGCAAAAAAAGATACAAGAATCCAAAGAAAAATCAATAAAACAGATGCAGCCTAAGGTGAGGTTCATAGTGACAATTCAAGTTTTTCTTTTGTATCGCCAAATACAGATCCAATCAAAACATGGTACTTTCAGACAATATGTCAATCTTCAATACTTTTTGTGATATCAAGGCCTGTGGAGTTATGGAAGCCCTTGATGTTTGCCTGCATGACTTCTCAATGGGTTTTACATCCGGAGAGTTGCCTGGTCAGTCAAGTTGGTATGGGCAGGGGTCAGGTCCTGCTGGAAGATGAAATCTGCATCTCCATACAGATCCTCAGGAGATAGTCCTCTAAAATAGTCTGGTAGATTGTTGTGACCTTGGATTTAAAAAGCAGAGTTTACAAACACCTGCACTAGACATTTGGCCAGTGGTCCAAGGTCCTCTTTTCTGATCAATGCAAAGTGTGGCTTTCATTCGGGAATCAAGGTCCAAGGGTTTGGGCAAGTGGGTGAGGAACAGAACCCAAAATGCTTGAGGTCCAGTGTGTAATATCCAGTCAGTCATGATTTGGGGTGCAATGTCTGGTGAAGTGGTGATAAACTCTGCTTTCTTAAATCCAAGGTCTCCCCAACAGTCTACCAGAATGTTTTAGAGGACTTCATGATTCTTTCTGCTGAGGATCTACATGGAGATCCAGGTTTCATCTTCCAGCAAGACCTGGCAACTGCCCATATCAACAGAAGCACCAAAACCTTGTTTGATGCCCATGCCATGACAGTACTGGACTGGGCAGCCAACCCGTGTGATCTAAACCCCATTGAGCATCCATGGAGTATTATCAAGAGGAAAATGAAGGGCACCAGACCTAAAAAGAAGGAAGAGCTGACAGCAAGCATCAAGGAAATCTGGGCTTCTGTAACTCCCAGCCAACATCATGGGCCAATAGGCTCAATTCCACAGCACATTGAGGCAGTGATTAAGGCAAAGGGATTTTCAACCAAGTATTGAAGATTGATACCATGTTTTCATGTCATCCTTGTTTCCTTTTTTTCTGCAAAAACAGAGGTAAATGGGGATTTTTTTTCCCAAAGTATTGTTATTTTTTAAAAATCCTGTTTTGTAGGTTTTATGAGCTGGAAGCTACATTTATGTAAAAATAAACAAATATTTGACACTGTTTAAATTATGGGCCCTGAAGCTATGAGAGTTTGACATTTTTAATGGAATTATAGAAATATATAAACTTATATTTCAATTTTCTTGATTCTATATTGTATAACCTTTAGGGTGTTTACATTTTGCTGTACTACTGTAAAGGTACATGTCATTTATCTGTGTCCATAATGTAGTTTTATTACAAAAAGTTCCTGTTAGCAGCCTGTAAGCATGAAAACCATAACCTAAGTCGCTGTCCCCCAGCTCAGTCGCCCATCTATGACATCATCAGCCATGGACTATGTAGTTCTACAAAAGTTACACCACAAGTCTCCACTTTTTTTTACTGACCATGGTTGCAAAACAGCCCACCATGGAACCAAAGAAGGTTGCAAGTGCCAGCATTTCATAAAGAAGGCGAATAAATAACTCATAGAACAAAAGAAAAACAAAAACATTTGGAGTGGATTAATTGAGTTTGCATTATTTCTTATGGGAAACATTAATTTAGGGCTTTTCTGTTTGAGTCCGACCTTCCATTTGATTGTTTTTAGGTATTTAGTGATTAACCTATTTTGCATTTTTGTGGCCATGAAGAATGTAAAGTTCAAAATCGATGTACAGACTAATTTAATTGCCATCATTTCAGAAAGGAACACATGTAAACAAAACAATATTCCCTCGTTTTGTATTGAAGAGTTTTTTTCCTATCGGTTTTCCTGTGTTGGGTATTGATAATAGGTGAAATAAGGTGGATTTGAGCCTCGATGGTGTGATGTACCTCTCGTCAGAGGTGGCTTAAAAGACAAAATGGTGAATGTCTGACAGTTAATCCCCCTCTTCTATCTGTGTTCTCAACCCAGCAGATGTTTTCCCTTTGACTCGCACAAAAGGCCTCTGTTTTTGTTTCCAGGCTCGTCCATTCCGTAAAGGTCAGAGGTCACTCTGGTCTCAGGGAGAAGCTGTCACGACAAGTCTAAACACTGACGGCCATCGGGGCGTAATGAAAACATGGTCCCTGCGAGGAGGCTGCACAGACGCCTCATGATTACTTTAAGTAAAGACCTACTTTCCATATGTTGATGTGGTTAAAGGAAAGCTGCTCACACCCGAGATTGAATTACATCTGCGTGGATGCCTCGGGGAGAGAGCTGGCCTAACTTAAGACATCCAGTCATGGTGGGTGTGACCTGATTTGCTGGGGGGGGGGGGCGCTATACGGACCTTAAAGGTTAACTCAAATGTTAAGTGAATCAATAGCTGACTGAGAAAGGCTTGGTCTGCACCGAAATGCCACGTGATGAGGTTAAATGTCCAACAATTCTGTAGCTTCAAGCTATCAAAAAAGACTGAATTCATACATAATATTTACACAGGATATGAAGACAGAAATGTTAAAGTGAGTGCATGTTTAAGCTACTTTCATGTTTAGGAAATGATTTAATGTGCAGAATGCCAATATCAGGCCACAATTTGCTAAACTTGCAGTGTTGTTGGTTTGGGCTGCTTGTCATCTCAGCAGAAATATTTTGCGGCCTTCCGTTTCTGGCTTACTCAACACTGTAGCCTGTTGGGTCAAAGGTCACGTCACTCCTGCCCCCCCTGTGGAATCCATCACTCACACCCACTGAGGGAAGGAATGACAGACATGGAGAGCGTTTCGTATCCTCACCAAGCACTGCCCACATTTATTCTAAAACGTCAGTTTCTTTGAGTTTAAACTCACTGACAAACACGTACTGTATATGCACAATCCAGTAAATAACTGTACGAAAAATAAAATAGTAGAGGCTCTGACTGAAATGAGTGTCTACATACCTTTCAGAATATGCCGAGCGCTTGTGCTGAAAATGTCTTTCAACATTTTTTGGTCTAATTTTTCACCACAAATCAAGCATGCAAGCAAGCCAGCAGCACTGTTGGCAACAAAGACAGGAATCTGTCAATGCAGAATTAAACTTTCTATTTTTTGATGCAAACTTTCATTTTTGGCATTCATGATAATCTTACCACGAGGAAATCAGACGTCTCGCTTGCTAAATCACCAGAACTCAGCCAATATGCATTCACAGACTTAGTCCAATATTTTTAACTCAAAAATGCGCATTTTCCCCACTCGGGTGTTTAAGGAGACCTATTATGCTTATTTTCCCGCCCTTTGTATTGAGTTGTGGACTCCTATAGAGCGGCTACACGTGACTAACCAGAACATAATACATTTAATGTATTCCACCCACGACCCGCTTCCAGGCATGCCCACCCCACTGTGGTTGGTTATGCTGCAGAGTGCTTCCGGTTTGTGCCGCTAGCTGCTAACCCAACTTTATAGGAGTTTATAAACGGTATAGGAGTCGATAATAAACACTGATGTGTCTTTTTCAAATGTGGGCTTTTAACATTCAACCAAAAGCGTTGGATCCTGAATCCGATCCAGAAGTAGAGACTGTGTGTACGTTACTGGACTGGCCTCCACTCACTCTGTTCATGCTGTTGTTCTCCGGAACAAACAGACATGCATGAACATGGTAGTATATTGAGGCCAGAAATTGTTGAATTGTTGTGATTCATTTATTGATTTTTTTTTTTTTTTTTCGTCCCAAGCCTGATGCCCACAAGACATTTTTTTTCTGGACGAGAAATCTTTTTTTAATCTCATGAGCTCTTGTGACACCCCTGCTTGTAGCCCTTTGTTAGATGCTGCTGTTTTGATGAGTGACAACAAGCGCCAATGGTTCAGAAGTCAACTCTTATGTTGTTTGAACAACATCATAAATAATGTGAACTGACGTAATTGTCACCAAGAGGTCAATTCATTATTGAATTAATCACTTTCATTGCAGTTAATTGAAAAAAGGCATACATTTGAATGGTTTATATAAAATGTTTTTTCACCTGATAATCATTCTGTTGTGTTTTTGTACAAAGCACACAGAGCAGACCTGCATGTTATTTTGTTTCCGTTGATTTGGCTACAAAACTAGCAAAACTCTTTCACATAAATAAACACAGCCCCTTCCAATGAGCTTTCATTGGACAAACCTTATCTGGCTCGACTGGACAAGTGACAATAAGCAGGTACAGTGGCCTAATTAAAGGCACTTTTATTCAAATTACACACCCTCCCTCCCCACGCACACCCCTCTGATGACCCATTAGCTGCACAAAGGCTACGACAATGCTTCTGTGTTTGCCAGGGGGTCAAGCTTGATTTGGCTTTAGGAATGCAATATAGGTGTCTGTGTGTGTGCGGGGGTGACTTACAATCCTTGAATGCACCACGCAGATAAGACAACAGGTTGCATGTAGGCAATCTTTCAGGGTGCTTTCATGTCTCCATATCTATGATGGCAACCCCCCCCGCAGCACAAGGAGCAGCATATTTACAAGCAGATTCATGACTTATCTCTTATCCATGGTCGTTCTGGGTGCTCTGCTCCTTTTTATCTGCATTTCACCTCAGGCTTTTTACTGTGTCGGGGGTGCCAAAGGTCTGCTTGACCTCTGCCGGCATGCTCCACAAAGCGGAGACACACGGGGCCTGAGAAATGAGCGATGGCTATGAAACTTTCATTCACAGGACATTAAGGTGTTTGCATGCACATGGAGCCAACGTTTGAGAGAAATATAAGTTCCTGTCGCTCCCATTGACATGTTATAGATACATTTCAGGGACAAAAGACCAGCTTGTTTGTATTTGCAACTGTGAGGGAGTCATCTGGTCGTGTTTTTTCTGTTCTTTTAAAAGGCCTTGGGGTCATGCTCTGTGCATCTCGGCAGTGTGATCCTCCACATTCTTCTTGTGTGTGCTGCCCTCCACAACCCACTCTCTTTGCTCTTTGACTCCGATGGCCATATAAGGCAGAAATCACCATGGCAACCACGGGGCTTGAATAGCGGTGTCAAATCAGCCCCCTCCCCCTCTGCACACACTCCAACTCCCTCCCTCCCTCCTTTCTCTCTCTGGCTTGCTTTGCTTTATCTCTCCTCTCTCTCTCTCTCTCTCTCTCTCTCTCTCTAACACACAAATAGGTTAGGCGAAAACAGTCACACAAAGCGAGACCGGCAGAGAAGCGAGGATAAAAAAAGGAAAACGAGGGGTGAAATCTAACTTGTTTGCAGCTCCTGAATGCTAATTGGATGTTTGGACAGCCGACAACGACAAAGTCAGAGCAAGCCTCCGTGTCAACCCCCACCGCTTCTTGCCACAGGGAAGGCTACACTCGCCACACACACGCGGGATGAAAAGCAGCAGTTAGGCCGCACACCATTACTTCTTGGTGGCCAAGCACCGACAAAAGGCTCGCAAAGGGAGAAGCCTGGAGAGCGAGAGCCGCTGAGGATTCTGGGAAAGAAGCAGCACGGATGCGATCGTCAGCTGCGTCTCACAGCGAAGACAGCACTTCCTTGTGTTGACCACACACACACACACACACTCACACACACACACACACACCACCTTGTGTGCTTTTTAGAGGTCAACTCTGACAGTCTTTTTGGAGCGAAGGAAGACCACAACTACACGAGAAAGTGATATTGACGTCAAGTCGCGACGTGGAATAGGTTCACTTGTGGGAGTCACTATGGTGCCGCTTAAAGGATTACAGCAGAGTAGGAAAGCCGTGCTTGCTCTTCACATGGACGGAAGGACGAGGGTTTAAAGCTACGATCACTCGGAGGTAAGAATGGCATCGTTTCTATGGAGAGTAATAGCATGGGGAAGAGGGAATTCATTGTAAGACTACTTCAAGAGCGGCGACCAAAGCATCCCCAGGCACCCCAAGCCCTATTTCAGCCATTAGCTCCAGTGTGTGTGTCCATTTTTCACATCATGTCATTCACAGGCGCTTTCCTATCTCCACAGTCTCTCCATTGTTTTCGGCGAGAGGAACCTTAGCTGGTCTCGATCTGGATTCAATAACAAGGACCAGGACCAACCAGCGGGTCTGACAAGCGGAAAAGACACATATAAAGACCTATTTTATACACTCGGAGGCAGCGCAAAGCTTACAAGTCGCACGGCTTCGACTGTTTCCAGGTCATAGAGCAAGTGGGAGGAGACTGCTCTTGTTTTTTCCTGCCAAACTCCCTCCGCTGTGCTATTTTCCTCATTACCATCTGCTAGCTAAGCTTGTGTACATTTTTCGTGGCTTTTTAAAGCTTCCTATGCGTCAAAAATCGCACGAGAGCTTCCACGATGCCGGGTTGCTGATATCCATGTTACCTTGACGGCGAGCACAAATCTCGGCTGCCCGTGGCGTGCTCTTCCTCGGCGGTTCGGTAACCAAGCGATGGCCATGGTGAGTGGGGGCTGGGGCGATCCCAATGGCGGCACCAACGGGCTGGGGGACAAGAGCTACCTGAAGAGGGAGGATGACGACGGCTCTCCCCAGGCGGGCGGGAGCGACATGGAGGCAGGAGAGGACGACAAGGCCTGCGTGTTGGACTGCGTGGTGTGCGGGGACAAGTCCAGTGGGAAACATTACGGCGTGTTCACCTGCGAAGGATGTAAAAGCTTCTTTAAGCGGAGCGTCCGCCGGAACCTCAGCTACACGTGCAGGTGAGAGGGGCATGCCGGGAAGTGTTTGGCGTCTGTCATTGTTGGGCATATTTGTAGTTCTTTCACATGAGCAAAACAACGTGTCATACTCGTTAACACTAAACGGTTTGTTGTAAATTGTAAATGAACTAATGGTGAATATCGACTACCGGTCTAACTAGCTATCCGCCTGTGTAGTGTAGGTCAAGATATGCTAAGCTATGTTGTTCATTCAATACTTACAATAATACATTTTACCTGAGTAGTAAACGATATGGTTGCATTGTTTGTATATCATATAATGGGTTGATAATGAAAATAATACAATATCATCACCTTTCTAGATTGATTTAAAAGATGCAGCTAGTTTGAACCACATGTCTCAGTTCTGAAGGTGACCTCATGGACAGAAAACATGACGTCATGGTTTAGCTGCAGAATCACAACACATCAATAAGATGGAGCATTTTGGTGTTTGCTATAATATGCTGTGATGTGTCACTTACCTGTATCAGCATCCGTGTGTTCTTCGTACTACTATATGACTGCAATTAGTAGCTGTAGTTTGTCCTATAACACACTGTCATGAAAGTCTGTGCTGTCATATATTTTGTCGATGGGCGACATTGTGTGGTCTTGTGGGAAAAGGAGGAAGTACCTGTTGATAAGCCAAACAAGCGGGTCGGGTGTCAAATGTCTTGTTTAATTTTACAACCTAAACAGTCACAGAGGAACAAAGAAAGAACTATTCATTCTTTCATTCATTTTCTACCGCTTTTCCTCACGAGGGTCGCGGGGGTGCTGGAGCCTATGCCAGCTGTCTTGGGGCGAGAGGCGGGGTACACCCTGGACTGGTGGCCAGCCAATCACTGGGCACATATAGACAAACAACCATTCACACTCAATTCGGAGTGGCCAATTTTTTTTTTTTTTGGAATGTGGGAGGAAACCGGAGTACCCGGAGAAAACCCACGCATGCACGTGGAGAACATGCAAACTCCACATTGAACCCTGGTCTCCTAGCTGTGAGGTCTGCGCGCTAACCACTAGACCACCGTGCCGCCCAAAGAAAGAACTAGAATCAGAAAATGTGTCTCTTCTGTTGCCTGAAAATGGTTCCATCTTGTTGGTGAATTTAAAAACAGAGTTTAAAACATGTTTATGACCTTCTAAATAAGTTTTTTAACATTATTAAAAGCCTCCAGACATGAAGTCACACCCCCGGAGTCATCTTTACAATTGCATTACCGCTATAGTAGACATAATAAGATTACAGTAACATGACTGACACCTAGTGACCAGGGTAGAATACCACATATCACATTTTGACTGCGTCTTCGTAATGTCTTGTAATTGTATTTTAGGTCATTTCGCTATTTACAGGCTTGAAAATGGTTGATTTAAGCAAAAAAAGATCTTTTTACTAGTTGGCTATATTCAACCACAAAACAGCGTGATTTATTCATAGATTTTTTAAAAACTGCCATAGTGTGCCTAGCAATAAACACCAGCTATTTTTCTCCTATATTTGTGTGTTTCCAGGTCTAACAGGGAGTGTCAGATTGACCAGCACCACCGCAACCAATGCCAATACTGTCGCCTCAAGAAGTGTTTCCGTGTCGGCATGCGCAAAGAAGGTATCTATTTATCCATAATGTATGTGGGCGGCCGTCTACATTTGTCATTTCCTGTCTAAAGTTTTTATAATGTCGCGTCTCTTGTAGGGGACGGCACACGTCGCTGTCTCGGTCCTACGGTGGCTCAGCTAACTGTGTGTCAGCTCAATGCCACGTACTAGCTGGCTTAATCTGGCCGATGTCACGGTGACGGAGACAAACGCTTTGCTAAGACACCCGAGTCCTTTAGCATTAAGCCTCTGGTTGAAGCTGCACAAACGCTTTAGGCAGAATCCAATATGGGAATTTACTTTATGTGGTTCAGCTGAGCTGACGATCGATGGGATGCTGATAAATATGTAGCGGGTAGAAATATTCTCGTTGAAATGTGCATTGATGCTTGTCATGTGTAGATATTGTGGACGGTATTTGCCATGTCTGTGCTGTTTACTTCACAAAGAACGTAAAGCACGTTAATGAGGCGCTTTATTGCTCCCTGTGGACAAATGATCTTTGCCGGAGCACTGTCTACAGTGAGGTCAGAGGTCAGGGTCAGCCACAGAGCAGCATTCCAGTAGCTTTTGTTATGTTTTTATGAAACATATAGTAGAATTGTACGAGTGTCTTGATAACATGTATCAAGTAGTGATGAGAAGGAGGTCAAATTCGCATCCCTTTTTAATCAGGAAGAAAAGCTGGCTAATCGGGTCAAGGATGTCGTCTCATAATCTGACATACACCGCTGGCTGAACCCGATTTTAACCCCCCCCCCCCCCCCTTTCTTTTACAAATCCCCTCCTTCACCCCCCTTTGCCCTTCATCATCATCTTTCTCCACTCTGTTTACTTTTATTTTATATCCACAAACTCTCCTCCTCTATGTTCTCCTTCCCCCTTGGTCCCCCAACCAAACTACAGCAGTTCAACGCGGTCGCATCCCACCCCAGCCTAGCCTCAGCCCGACCCTTACGCCTCTAGGTGGTGCCAGCGGCTTGGGAGGCGGAGAATTCTACAACAACAACAACAACAACGGGGGCGGCGGGGGCCAGCCTGTGTCGGAGCTCATCTCCCAGCTGCTCAGAGCCGAGCCGTACCCCAACAGCCGCTACGGGCACCAGTACAACCAGCAGGCGGGTCCTGATAACGCCATGGGCATTGATAACATTTGCGAGTTGGCTGCACGGCTGCTCTTCAGCACGGTGGAGTGGGCACGGAACATCCCTTATTTCCCTGAGCTGCCTGTATCCGATCAGGTGGGTAGAAAAATAACAATGAATGAATTTATACTGTGAACAAGATGGCAGAATGTTCTTATCTCCTGTTTAAATGCCGGGCTGTGTGGATGGAGCTCAGCCTCCTCAACAGCAGCCAGGAAGTGCACTGGGTTTTGTCTCAACTGCTTCAATCAATTTACCTTTTCTGGCTGCAGATATAATTACACCAGGGGTCTCAAACTCAATTTACTTGGGGGGCCACTGGAGCTAGGGTCTGGGCGAGACTGGGCCGCATCAGGTTGTCAAAAAAAAGAAAAACCCCAAAAAACGCATTTATTAAAAACAGAAAAATGAATAAACTTTGCTTTGGTTCCGATTTTCTACAATAAAAGCTCTGATAAAACATTCCACTGTTCTCAAATATCTTACTTTTTATTTTTCTACACAAAATAAGATGAAAAATAAATAAACAAATCAAGAATAAAGAAAAGCAATCAATCGGTAATAAATAAATATAATAATAATAATAAAAAGTTAAGAAAGCACATATAGTTGGTGGGTAGACAAATGATTTTTTTCATATTAAAATGAACAAAGCATTATTAGAGCCCTGTAGACATGACAAAACACGACTATAGTCACATTTATACTCTTTTTATTTACAACATATTGCGCAACTGCAGGGTCTTGAGACACATGCTAACTCGCAAACTAGAGAGCTAGCGACCTAAACGGTAGCCTTCAAGTTATTTCCTTTCAACTTAAATAGCCAAAAACTTACCACTTCCACACGGATAGGGAGGATAACTATTAACAGTTATTTAACCTTTAACATGAACATGAATCAAACGTAATCATTTTTTCTGGGTACATGATACCATACAGCATCCAAATCAAAACTTTAAACTTTCATATCAAGGCAGGGGCCTCAAACTAGTGTCCTGCAGGCCACATGTGGCCCGCGGGCCGCGTGTTTGAGACCCCATGTATTACACTGTCCTGTACGCAACTGCTCTGTGCCCCCCAGGTGGCGCTGCTGAGGTTGAGCTGGAGCGAACTGTTTATCCTCAACGCGGCCCAGTCGGCCTTGCCGCTCCACATGGCGCCCTTGCTGGCGGCGGCGGGCTTCCACTCCTCGCCCATGTCGGCAGAGCGTGTGGTATCTTTCATGGACCAAGTGAGGGTGTTCCAGGACCAGGTGGACAAGCTGACCCGGCTTCAGGTGGACTCTGCAGAGTACAGCTGTCTCAAGGCCATCGCACTGTTCTCACCAGGTGACCCAGTTCTGTCATCTTCTGTGTTGTCTTGGTATAAAATGTACTGCAGGAGTCTTTTACCAGCACTCCTGCCCCCTACTGGCCAACATCGTACTTAACACTGCAGTACATTACTGGATGCAACAGTGAATGACTTGAGTTGCCTTCCTCCCAACGCTGATTAAACATGTTCTCTTCATGTCCGCTCATCACGACTCTTTATGTAAGCTGGCCACGCCGTAAAGCAACTCACTCCCCGTCTCTCCTGCCTAGATGCCTGTGGTCTGACTGATCCAGTCCACGTGGAGTCCCTGCAGGAGAAGGCTCAGGTGGCTCTGACAGAGTACGAGAGGATGCAGTACCCGAGTCAGCCTCAGCGCTTCGGCCGCCTCCTCTTGCGTCTGCCCGCTCTGCGTGCCGTGCCCGCCAGCCTCATCTCCCAGCTCTTCTTCATGCGCCTTGTGGGGAAGACCCCCATCGAGACGCTGATCCGAGACATGCAGCTTTCCGGAAGCTCCATCAGCTGGCCCTACGTGCCGGGCCAGTAGAACCTCCCTCATGGATGAGGTTTTCCATCTGGGATTCGTGACGACTAGGACCCACAGGAAACCTCCTGACTCATTGCTGTCCATATGTGTGGTTCTCCAACTGAGGCGCCAGCCGGCTATCGTATGTACTGTCCTGCTCCCATGAACAAGTCCTCTGATTCCACACGGGCCTCCTGAGGAGAAACATACTCATTGCCAGCCCGCTGCGCTGCGCTGCCAACTCGGCGCCGTATTTGGAGGACTGAGCGTCCCGTGATTGACTTGCGAGAGCATGACAACGCTCTGTCATGGATATGCGTGGTACCGATGGACTGAGCGCACGCTGCTCTGCAGGGTTTTCTTGTGGGAGAAAGACAACTTTGAAAAATGATTTCAAGTAAAAACCAAGGAAAATGTCACCAAAGTTCATCCTCAGATTGATGCACAAAATGAAGAAGAGGACTGACTTGAACATCAGATGGTCAATGAAGTCATGCACAAGGCTCATGGTCACTGTACTTGCCAATAATTAGAAGAGAACAGACTAATACCTCACTAGACATGAGAATGCTTTAATCTGATATTTCAAAACATTGAAAGAAAAACCTCTGTAAATGTTGCTCACCAGAAACCGCCTTCTTTTTGACAACTGCCTTGTTATTGGGTATACATTTGAGACTCCACCTTTGTCGCTTCTTTTAATGCACATCCACAAAGTTGGGATCGGGCTCTGGTTGAAAATGATCAATATAAACATTTGACGACTGAGCGTCACTGGGATGACAGTTTATAACAAACACTAAAGAGTTTACATTGAGCAATGATCCCTTTGACTTGTGTTGACGTGTGTGTATGTGTATATATACATATACATATATATATCGGACAATGTTGATTTTCATTTGCATGGTTAGATTCCGTTTTGGATCTTTTCTACGTTGTTTCATCCCGTTCATGTAACTAATGATTCCTTTGAATATTAAAAGTGTTGCTTTCTCTGTTAATTCCGTATGTGTTTCCATGAAAATACCTCCCACTAAAGACCCCCACATTATGGCTAAGGATGCTGTTCTGTTGTGAATAATATGCGGTGACATTTCATTGGCTGATAAACTGCACAAGGACGTTGTTTAATACCAAAATGCCACATATGGTGGAACAAAGAGGGCCCCTGATTCACCACCAGAACTTACCTCACTCACGCTACTAGTTGCATTTTTGGTTCAATTATAGAATCCCTGACACCAATCCCAATAGTTTCCTTCTTGCTTGAATTGACCAGAGGGCCCGAAACGTGTGCTTGATGTGCTTCTTTTAGTCATTTGTTAAGTTTAGATATACAGTCCTTTTTGTCTTCTTACATTTTGGTTTGTTTGTGTATGACAAGATGATTAAAAGAATCAAAAGATGACAAGTGTGTCTTTTGTTATGTATGTTTTTTTTCAAACGTGTTGAACAATAATGTGTTGTAATTACAGCTGTACCACAAATGCCAAATAAACACATGCATCACAAAGCATCTAATTCAGGAGTGTCTCAACTTTTTCCACCCAAAGGATGCAAGGGCCACTGATATTTTGGAAAGCAACACATGGAGATGCAAAAAAAATCTTATCTTTGTGATATACGTAGGTGAAAAAGTATCAATGTCTTTTTACCCATTTTAAAATGTTTCTTTTCATATTATTATAATATGACTATTTCCACAACCTAATATTCCAAAAGTGACATTTGTTTTGTTTCTCATATTATAACTGTACATACTTGCCCATAATATTTTGACTTTACTTTTGTAACGCTATAGCTTTTTACATAACCTAATTTTCCCAAAATGACAACTTTGTTTAAATTTTGTTACCTCCACCACACGGAGGTAGCATACTAGCTGATGTTAGCATAACGTGAGCATACTAGCATTTTTTTTTTGCCATTTTCATGGCTAGACACATCTATATATATATATATCATGCCAGGTGTTACTATGCTAATATTAGCATTTCTAGCATGTAATATTAGCATAGTATAATTTTTAGCCATTTTGATTAACACGTCATGAACACTTAGCACTATCATGCTAGGTGTTAGCATGTTAACATTAGCATAGTAGCATTTTTAGCCATTTTCATGGGTAGACACTTATGCTAGCTGTTAGCAAGGTAACGTTACAGTGTTAGCATTGATTGCATGATTGATTAGCATGTTAGCATGCTAACAATTATACTAACATTTAGGCACTTATACAGACACTTGGCACTATTATTCTCAGTGTGCTGCTCATGCTGAAGTGCTAATGTTAGCATGTTAGCAGTCTAAGCCATTCAAACCCTTTCATGGTATGTTTTCATGTTGAATGAATCTACGTTAATATATAGAATAAATTAACGTAAGACTAATGACACAAGAGTAAGCCACAGCGAGTTTACTAGTTAGCCTCCAATTTATATATTCTAAACTCAAGAAAGGATTTCAAACTGAGTGGGGAAGAAAGGCTAAATAAAAAGCTAAAGCTTAGCACGTCCAAAAGGAATGGGAGGAGAACGCCTTTGCCACGGCGGCCATGCGATGTAATGTCATTACTGACGCCTAGTGGCTAGAATATTACATGTAACTTGTATTTCAATATTTTATTACTATTAAGGGGCCCTCAACCATGAAACAGCAGTCATTTATTTATTTAAAAAAGTGCAATATTCCAACTGTAGTGAAGGACGACTACGTCAAAGTTTGATAACCAATAGTACGTAACCTCTACCTCCGACCAATTGCAACAGAGTAGGCGTGGTCAGGGGAGGAGGCTACAAAATCCACTGGCCAAGAGAAGAATGCAGCTATACCGTGTTGTGTATAACACAACTTGAGATTTATGGTGTATTTTATTGAAAGAAACTCACCATAGTGTCCCACTGAGATCCATTCTTTGTCCCTTTCTTCCAAATGACCACTGACGTTCTAACAAAGACCTCGGTCAAACGTCTTTACCAGCCGTTTGATGTGGAAAAGTTTTTGCCGGAGTTCTTTGCTCTCCCTTTTCTTGGCTTGATAATCTGGCGCCTAAAAAATACATATAAATAAACCTTAAACCTCAAGTTTATTGATGGTTTGTTTATTTTTGGCTCAAAAGTTACACCACAAACCTGTCAAGACATACATTTAACCAAGTGAAATTATAATGCTAAATATAATGTTCCTCTGCTTTCACCAGACTGTACTATGTCCTTATTGGCTGTAGCCTCCAACACACAAACCATAGTCCAATGTCAAAATATCATTTCAATGTGTGACTCATCTACAGTGTACTTCCATATCCCGTGCACATACTTACCCTTTTCAGCGCTTTCAGTCTGTTGTACTCATCAGCTACACCCTGACAATGAAAATAGAGGTTCATTTAAGAAATAACACTGGCTTCATGACCATTATGTCATTTTTTTCCCAAAAAAGGCCTGTTCATAAATTCGCATGGTATGTATTGGTATAGAAAATGGATGGATGGCTGACAAATATTTAAACATGAGATACAGGATGGGAATTCCTTGTGTCTTCATGCAGTTCTGCAGAGGAACCAGAATGACATGTACATGAAATGGCTCCGTGCACCAATCATTCTCTCCTATGTACCTGGTATTTCATGGAACCCTCATCCAACAAGTCCAGTTCTCGGCTCAGCTTATGAATCTGGTCACTAATGTGGTCCATTTCTTCACACAGACTCTTATAGCGAGCCCTGCAGGAGTCAAACTCTTGCTTGTACTGTCGGCGCTGTTGGTCGGAGATGATCTCTGGGTAGCACCTGAACAGATACAGATACAGAAAAGATACTAAATGTTGGCAGAATTAAAAAAACATGAACATGAACACAAACAAGCCTCCCTCTTAGATTGGCTTGTGGTTAAATACATTAAATATTCATCAAACACATCTTTTTTTTACAAACTTTTAATGACTATTTTTCTTGCTTGCAGCTGTTAGTGTACTTTGAAACTTATTTCATATATTGTATTTCATGTAACTGCATGGATGCAGTACAGTGGCATTCGCACCGATGTCCAATTAATTCATTTAATCACAGCCATTTTTCAAAAGACAAAGATTTTTTTTTTTTTTTTTTTTTTAAAGGTACACACAATATTGTGTTCTATAGCTAAACAAACATGGAACCTACCAAAAGAAAGACTCCTGTTTTTCATCAGAAAAATAGTAATCTAGTAATCAGCAGTAGAACATACTGTAGGTAATTTCAGGAAAATACCAGCCACCGACTAAAAAACATGATGAAATATTTACAATGTTCACATGTGTAACTAACTGGGGTGTGCATGTGTTCAAATTTCAATGACAAAGCGTGACCTTCTGCAATTCCTCCATATGCTTCCCCTCCCTCCTTGGTGTCCAGTGTGTTTTTACATGCACATGATCAAAGTTGAGCTCTTACCAAATTAACTTCTTTGTAGCCCTTTTTATGACTTAAACGGCTCTAAAAGTCACATCCATTAGTGTGCAGTTTGCCTCTGGTGCAAAAAAAACATGTAAAAGACATACGTATATACTATAAGTCTTTGTGTTTATAAAAATGTATAAATACATGCATGTTTTTTGACTGCAGGAAAACAAGACACACATGGGAGTATGCAGAGGCAGCGAGGCAGATGTGCTAACCACAAAAAACCATTAGCATCAACGAGACATGTCCAAGCTGGATTTTACAGACCCCTATGGTCGGTGATGCGGAGTCACCATGGTAACAGCAGCAACACTAGCCACTTTTTCAAGGCAGCGTGCCAGAAAATGTTGTTTTTCGCTATTTTAAAAAAGGTAAAATGACTCCATTTTCTGTGTAACAACATGCTCAAGAACCCACTTGTAGAGGTCTTGGTCCAGCTCATTAGTAGCGTCTCCTCCGCTAGTGTAGCCTGTTTCGTATTGGGACTCCACCATCTCTTGTGCAGCACGTCTATGCTCTCTGTTGCTCCTCCGAGCAAGAGGAGCAAGAAGAGGAGGATGTTTCCCGCGGCTGTCAGCATCATCTGAGGAACTGCTGCAAAGTGCAGGCCTGCTCTTCTGGTAGCGATGCTCAGCCTCTTGGTGCTTCCTGCTGTCGGCATGAAAGCAGAAAAGATACAATACAGACGGTTTGTGTACAAGTTCCATGTATATATTTATATTCTATTTATCATGAGTGGAACTGAGTCATGACCACCTTTGATTTCCAATTGGTTAACAAGCTTGTCGTGAGTTTACTGATACCTCGTGATTGGCTACCATTTCCTCATTGACGTTGACATCGACACAGTATTTAAATGATTAGTAGCAGTTCTGAAGTAAAGCAGATGTCACAAGAATAGAAGTTGTTAGAATATGTTAGATATACAGTAACAGCCATTTGTAAATCTATACGGCTGATATAAAGCCCTAATAATGCCTAAACCTTATAATATGCTTGTCACACTTATTAAGCGTATTCAGGGCTGGACAATAACGATGTACCGATGGCCCGGGGCAAGTTAAAACAAAATTGGGGCAAGTAAATCCAATCAGTGATATTCCCGTGGGGCAAGTGTACTTTAGCATGCCGTACTGCCAAGAGTTTTTTTAAAAACGGTTCTTGTTGGGTGTTGGTAAAACACGGACTTCGTAATTCCGATGGTAATTTGCAAACCAATCCTTGCAAATCTTGAAATGGACCAATCAGAATCCTTTATTTAGACCGCGGTCCGCAGTCTGCGTTTTACCCACACCCGTTCTTGTTGGCGATCAACCAACCAGCGATGGTTTGACTAGGAAAACATCTATCATGGCGTCCCTGCCAACATGGTCTAATTCTTCAACAACTTGTGAAGGAAAAGAGCAAAAAGTGATGAAGCAGTGCCTCCTAAACAAGTATTTTATTAGCGGTTAGCAAATCAAATGATGGCACAGGTGAGTGAATCACATTGCTGTGACAATTTGAAGTGGTCACAATGAAACACCACCCATTAGATCCAATACCAAGTGCTGATTTTGCACAAGCTACAAAATCTAGCGCTTCCATTTCTCTGTGGATTTTTATCACCTTTGCTTCACAAATTATTGTTTGACCATTGAGCTTTTTTTCTGGATTAAAAACACTTTACTAGTACACAAATGTGTCTATTCAATAATGTTTCATTGTGGTGCACAACTTATATAATAATAAAATAAAATATCACTGCTTACTACGACTACCATGTGTAAGGTAGTATGGCATGCCATGTTAACATACATCTATACTATTTGATCTATTTAATCATGATCTATGTAGGAAAACAACCACAAGAAATGATCATTTCATCTTTATTTGAGATTCTCATGTGATGCCACAAAAAATTAAATGATATCATTATGGCAGTCTTTTCATTTTACATGGGGCAAGTTGGGGCAAGTAGTTCTCACCTTAAGGATTCCCCATGGGCAAGTCATTTTGGTTTTTAATGTATTTTAAATTTGGTTGTACACATTAAGATACAATTATAGGCATACTGTATAAAAAGTTTCTTACTTACAAAACGTGCAGTTACACAACATCACGTCTTGTCAACGTTATCTTCCTGCTGGAAAATATTGACTACATTGACTTGTGAGACAGCACCCTCTGCTGGATTGTTCTGGATAACGCCATAAAGGGGGAGTGAACGCCCAAGTGCAAATATCTGTATAAGTCTATGTATCTATGGGTCTACTCACATGTTGCCCATCAGATTTCCTGCACTGCGGACAGGGACCGTATCCCGGCTGTAAGACGCTAGACTGTTTTCCCCATGGAGGTAGGATTCAGCTTTCTCTGATAGAACAACAGTTGGTGCCTGCTGGGTGCTGCGTCCCTCTCCAACGTGGTTCACCTGACAAGACAAGAGGCTCTAGCGAGATGCTATTTGCACACCAATAGTAAACATGATTTCATCATTGCTTCCTGAGCACCACTTGGATGAGTCTGCACATGGCAGACATTGCACAGGAGTATACCAAATCTAATTCAAGCATATTTGGAAAAGGTTACCAAAAAAGGTGACATAACTAGAACATCTAAATGCGTCATCATCCTCTATGCACCAGAAGCAAAAGAAAGCAGTACTATGTCTGTGGTCATCACATGATGAAATACATCATTCATGGCTTCCAGGCTGACCTATATTTGGCTTAGAGGATGTGTGGAAAAAAGCATCTGGTGACAAAGACCTGATGAACCCACATGGGACAGAAGATCATCCAGCAACTGAGTTAATGCTGTAAGTCTGATATTGACATTTATTGTACGAGACACATCCATATTTCAAAAGACAACCCCTTTAGAGGATTTGGACTGATCTTTAAAGGCACAGAGAATATTGTGTTCTATGGCTACATAAACATGGAACCTACCAAAAGAAAGATTAGACTCCTATTTTTCATCAGAAAAATTTTTTTACTTTTTCCTTTCTTTAGTAATCAGCAGTAGAACATTGGTAAGTTTCAGGCAAATACCAGTTCCCGACTAGAAAAGGTAAGAATTTCAAGCATAACTTTCACTTTGACACATTTGTTTGCTTTTGTACCAGCTCAAATATCTAACTATAACAACATAAACAACACAAAAAAGCCTGGTTTTATTTACCGCACAAGCTAGCTAGTATGGCTAAGAGATCATCCGGCATCAACGCGATAGTTGCCGACTTGTACATTTATATACAGACGCGCCAAAATGTAGCTCTAGTTTTATTCACTTTGTACACACTTATTTCAGGACTAATTTGGAGGTGGGCGGCACGGCGGTCGAGTGGTTAGCGCGCAGACCTCACAGCTAGGGGAACTGGGTTCAATTCCCCGTGCATGCGTGGGTTTTCTCCGGGTACTCCGGTTTCCTCCCACATTCCAAAAACATGCTAGGTTAATTAGCCACTCCAAATTGTCCATAGGTATGAATGTGAGTGTGAATGGTTGTTTGTCTATATGTGCCCTGTGATTGGCTGGCCACCAGTCCAGGGTGTACCCCGCCTCTCGCCCCAAGACAGCTGGGATAGGCTCCAGCACCCCCACGACCCTTGTGAGGAAAAAGAGGTAGAAAATGAATGAATGAATAAATGTATTGAGTTGTGGTCTCCTATAGAGCAGCTACACACAATAACCTGCACAGAAACCTTTCTAGATCTTCCAGAATCTGCACCTATTCCAGCTGCATTTGTGCTACCTGCCAAAACGGTCCGTTTTAATTTATTCACCCACTCTGAACTATTCACAATTTTCACATTTGCAACTGAACTGTGTGCGCGTGGATGCGTTAACATTTCCTGTCAACGTGTAACCTCCTATGCGCTACACGGCGAGATGCCTTTTTACTTCCTGGTTGTGGTGAGCATGGATTTCAATGGGAAAGACGCATGCTGAGCTCCGATATAATGAACAGATGAACATAATAAATGTTTTTTCATCTTAAAACTGCATCAAACATGATCTCTTCTATTGTTGATTTGAATCATCATCATCATCTCTTTGTGCCTCTAAACAAAACCATAAAGTCATGAAATTACGTCTTTGGGAGCGAGTGAACGGTCGGGTTGAAAAAAAAATCATAAATATGTCTTTGGTAGCAAATGACTTAATTGATCCTTGCTCAATGTAAATATAGCCAATTTTCTGCTTGGAAATATGAAGCTGTTATCACATTTTCATTTCATTTAAATATTACAAAATCTTCATGCACCATTTGATCAAAATTTGCACTTGTGTCGTATTCTGCAAGGAGATAACTTTTAAGCAGCAGTGCAATGCCGCTCAGACTGAATCATTTACCGCCACCGCTTGTGGGGATTCGCACAGCAGCACAGTGGCACGGTGGCAACTCGACCAATTCCTATACATTATACATGGCTCATACATTAAATATGCCTCACTGCAAGGCAAAGCATCCTCACTGCGGTACAAGGGCCTTCCATTCCAATGAAAGCGCCTCTGAATCACAGGGAGAATGTAGGCCAGCATATTTGTGAATAAACTAATTGTGTTGCTTCTCTGCTCGGAATGAGCCACACTGGAGGAAATACAGTCCTGCTACACCGATGAATGCTACGTGAGGCCCCTGCTTGGAAGTACAAACGATGTAGTAGTAAAAGGTTCTGCAGAAGCAGGAATATCTGCAAAACGTTACTGTGTAACAATTGAAGTCAATGTCAGATTTGGATTTGTGATAGCTATGAGAACTTGCACAATGCATAATCTACATCGTTGCAAAAACAAACACAAGTGCACCAACACAACCTTACTGTGCTAATGGCTCGAGTTAACACAACTCTCATGGCTTGTTTCTTGTCAAAAGAGATCCGACAGTTTGTGACAATCCCCAGTTAATGATCCATCAGAGTGAAACTTGGGTGCGCCAAAGATAAAGACTTTACTATCACTGAGTCAACAGCAGCTTGTATGAATGTATGAAACATGTGTACGGCCATTTGTAGTGTGATGACTTCAACCTTTTCTTTGGTTTTGAACACACCCGCATGGCGTGGATAAGCAGTGGAAAATGAATGAATGGGGTAAAAAAAACAAGCCTTTCTCACCCAGTCTTGTACATTCCGCCCTTCTGACTGCCTTCCGCGGGGCTCGTCCCAGTAGATGTTCTCGTTGCCATGGCGCCAGATTTTGCTGCGCGTCTTGTAGGAGTAGTAAGCGGCAAACGACAGGGCCAAAACCACCATCAGACCTAGGGCTAATGCAACCGCCTGAGAATAGACAGTATTTACAAAGATTCATATTGAGACCTTAATTCATACGTACGTACACGACATGCAGACACAAAATGGACACAAACTGGAGCAACAATCAAACATCACAAGTTAAACTTTTAGAACTGCATCTGAGCTTTGTGATATAGATATTGTACTTTTTCTTCTCGTCATATTATGACATTATTCCCATAATATTTTCACTTTACTCCTATAATATTCAGACCTTTTCCCCCAAACTAATTTTCCAAAAATTCTAACTTTTTGTTTGGCTTGTTTCTCATATTTCTCATTTTGAAAAAATGATGTACTTTTTCTTTAATATTTTAACTATATGCTACAAAATAAATTAAAATATACTGCGACTTTTAGGTAAAAAATATTTACATTTTTATGTAAATATTCTTTTTATTATTCTCACAAAATTATTTGATTAATTTTATTAATTTATTTTATTTAATTTATTATATTTTCCCATTTCAACTTTTATTTTCCAATTTTAAATTCATTCTCATAACACTGTAACTTTTTCCACAGCTTAATGTTCTGAAAATGACATCTTTATTCATTGTTTGTTTTTCCATAATATTTCAAATTAAAAAAAATATTGTCTTTCTTTAATATTTTAACTTTAAGCTACAAAAATGACTCATCGTTTTCTCATAATATTACATTATTCTGGTAAAATTATGACTTTTTGTCAGTAGATTGCAATTTTTTCTCTCAATATTTTGACCTTATCCTTGTAAAATTACTACAAATGGGCACTTTACACACCCGGTTTACATGCATGCCTTCTGCCAACAGCCTATACATTCATATTCACACATACACATACACATACACATACACATACACATACACATACACATACACATACACAGACACAGACACAGACAACGTAAACAAACGTAAACCACAGGACCTCTTCCCTTCCCGATGGCAAGCTTTGGTCGTTCCTGGCCCATCACTATGCACGTCTCCATAACTGTACGATGAACGCAGGTTAGAATTGGATTATCCTACCAACCTCCTCTGGGTCCATGTAGCAGTAGTGGTACAAGTATTGGTTGTACATGGGGAAACCACCCGGAAAACCAGCTCCCACGCCACCACTGAGGCTCGGCCTGTCCGGAATGTTCTGGCACATCATGAGCATGGGGTTGTACAGCATGCTCTGGGAACTCTGAGACATTGGGTTCACCCCAATGACAAAGATGATGTCGATGATGCCCTGGATTTAAACCAAGAGCCCACATTTAGTGAGGCAATATAGCGACAAGAATGTCCACTGACGTTCCAAAATAAGATGCATATTTGTTCACCTGAAGGATAGCCAAGATGATGTCACAGATGAACATAGTGAGGTAAAAGCTGCATCCTCTCACGGCTCTGGACCGTGAAAAACTTGCCACTAAGAACCCCAGCGAGATCAGGAAGTTGATGGCCGCCATGGAGATCATCGCAGCCTTAGCAGACTGCGGGGTCATGTAGGAGCTGCCGTAGCCGTAGCTGCCGCCGTAGTACCCCTGCCCTGCGCCCGGAACACTCCCTGGGGCGCCAACACCGTACCCGATGCCGTTCATGTCCCACACTAAGGTCGATGCCACGCAGGCGAAGATAAGAAAACACATGAGCACCGTCGCTCCTTGGAAGGTTTTGACAAAACCAGGCGGTGAAAACCATCTGTAGAAATGTTGAGGCCCGTCCTCCATGTCGTGGGAGTCTGCTGGTGGTTTGGAGGTGTAGGGGACATATTGGCCCTGGGGGGAATGGACGCTGTGGGAGGTGGTGCTGTAGGGTGAGCTAGTGTTGTAATGGCGAGGTTCATACATGGTTTAGTCCCACCATTGGTAGTATTTCACCTGGTGGAAGGACACACAAAAGATGATGTTTTTCCAACAAATATCTGTCTTTATAATATAATAATCTGTTCAAGTACCGCCACACTAAAAACATCTGTCTGTCCATTCATACATACACATAATGCAAACAATTGTCTATTCATATATACTGTACGCCAGGGGTCTCAAACTCAATTCTGGTTCTGGGTGAAGCCGGGCCGCATCAGGTTTAAGAAAAAAATAAATGCATTTATCAAAAACTGGAAAAAAAATCAATAAAAAAAAACTATCTTCAATGCTTTTGCTTCTGCTATACCCTACACTTTTTCAGTACTTTGGTTCCGGTTTTCCACACCAAAATATCTGATAAAACATTCCAGTGTTCTCAAATATCTTCATTTTTATTTTTCTATACACAAAATAAAAAATAAATAAACAAATTAGGAATAAAGACAATAAATCAATCAGTAATAAATAAGTAAAATAATAATAAAACAGCAAATAAGAAAAACGTAAGAAACCACATACAGTTGGTAGAGAAATATTTTTTTTCAGATTCAAATGTACAGTATTAACAGTTATTTAACCTTTAACATGAACATGAATGAAACTTAATAATTGTACCCAATTAGCAAGTTAGCATGGTACTCAGTTCCATCTGGGAGCAGCGTGGTAACTTTAACAACATGTTTGATGAGATGCTTTATCTTGACGTGGATTTTCCCTTTTATTCCAAATCATTTCCTGCATTTATTTGTACCCAGCGTCATAAGCCTTTAGCTTCATTGCTAATCCAAAGCAAAACAGGGCGGGGTAACAGGGTAGGGTAACTGTATGGGCGGGGCAGAATCATGTTAATTGCTTAATTAAGCTGTCATTTCAACATTAAACTTTGGTATCAAGGCGGGGGGCCGCGAGTTTGAGACCCCTGCTGTACACACAATATGAAAACAGTTGTCTGTGGCACACACGTTACACGTTCCAATGTTTCCATGTTGTATTCACTGACCTCAACCCGTGCCTGAACCTACTCTCAGGTATCGCTGACCCCACAATTCATCACTCCTGCGCAACTCAAACCAACAGGCTTTAATAATTCATACGACTGCAGTCAGTTGAGAGGCAAGGGCGGCCACGCGTGATGTCTACTGCAGGAAAACCGCATTTCTTCCATTGCAGCATCTAATGCAGGAGTCTCAAACTCAATTTACCTGGGGGCCACTGGAGCTAGGGTCTGGGTGAGACTGGGCCGCATCAGGTTTTCCAAAAAAAAACAAAAAAACGCATTTATTAAAAAAAAAAAAAAATTTGGTTCCAATTTTCTACAAGAAAAGATCTAATAAAACATTCCACAGTTCTCAAATATCTTACTTTTTATTTTTCTACAGAAAATAAGATGAAAAATAAATAAACAAATCCGCAATAAATAAATAAATATAATAATAATAAAAAAACGGCAAATAATAAAAAGTTAAGAAAGCACATATAGTTGGTGGGTAGACAAATGATTTTTTTCAGATTAAAATGAACAAAGCATTATTAGAGCCCTGTAGACATGACAAAACACGACTATAGTCACATTTATACTCTTTTTATTTACAACATATTGCGCAACTGCAGGGTCTTGAGACACATGCTAACTCGCAAACTAGAGAGCTAGCCACCTAAACGGTAACCTTCAAGTTATTTCCTTTCAACTTAAATAGCCAAAAACTTACCACTTCCACACGGATAGGGAGGATAACTATTAACAGTTATTTAACCTTTAACATGAACATGAATCAAACGTAATCATTTTTTCTGGGTACATGATACCATACAGCATCCATATCAAACTTGCGCGGGCCGCACTAACATTAAACTTTCATATCAAGGCGGGGCCTCATCTGACTGTCCTGCGGGCCACATTTGGCCCGCGGGCCGCGTGTTTGAGACCCCTGATCTAATGTATGTTACCCCATCTGTGTACATGTACACCTTCACCTGCCAGAGCATTTGCACAGGTTTGTGCTACATGTTGTACTTCGAAGCAAGTCAGGATTTGAAATTGACAATCCATTTCATGATTTAATAAGCTTTAATAATTTCTAATAGCTTTCGTTTCAATCCCACTACTGCAAAGAATGCTCAATTTCATAAAATTCGGTACAAAAACTGTAACTACAATTCTGAAAACAATCATGTTCTGGGGGACTTTCAGATCACAGTATATAAACTACATTAAATGACATTTACCATCTTTAAACTACGGTAACTCACCATTTAAACCAGAATACAATGCAAAAAAGCAACTTACCAAGCAGCTAACGTGTGGTTTCAACTTTGGACCCGTACCCTTTCGTTCGGCTGGTCTCCTTTCCGAACACGCAGTGTCCTTTTTAAGCCATTTTATGCTCGTTCATGTATCCATTTTCGATGTCTGTCTTCCCCAAAAAAAGAAACAGCACACAAAAGAAGCCAGGGAAGTTCTTGACACAGCGTTGACCCTCGACTAGTTTGTCTGTCCGGGTAGAGTGGACACACAATCAACTCAACTCCCCACCTACTTGAAACTAGGAAACTTATTCCAAGCTAGCTCAGGTAAGGAAATGGAACACAACTATAGTGTTGCAATTAAAAAAATGCTGCCTTTGTAATTATTTTTCAAACCAATGCACCACATTTTGTCACCATCGAATTGACTGGAATTTTTTCACGCAGCTCAAATGTAATTAACATAATATAATTATGAGCCACGTAGGCACGTTAATGCACGTGTATAAATAAAGTAAAAGCAAGATGGGTTGATAAACATAGCCGTAAAATGAGCGGATTGACGTAAATATCGATACCATAGGAGAACACTGTACATACTGTAATATTGTACTAGCAAGTGCTCACACATAAGTTACTTGATTTTTAAAAATATTTTCATTCTGAGGATTTCATTGTCTGTAATACTTGTCATTATAGCCTTGGCAGACTTACTGTATCACTCAACCTTAAGCAAAATATCTTTGTAAGATAAAATATATGTATAAGTCTAAAGGTTCAATCAGAATGTTTATTTCACTGTTAAATTGAAATACCTCGTACATACTGTACATTCTCTTACACATTTGACATGTCATTTTGTACAAATGAAACATTTTAAAGGCACTCATCACATTGTCATATGTATGTTCACTGTATAAAAACTGTACAAGCGTAGTCGGGCCTGATTTTGTCTTCCATTCTGATAGAATGACCAAGAAGAAAACACACAAAATGATGTCAATGATGCAATTTGTTCAGTGGGATCTGGTCAAAAGCGCGTATTCTGTCTTTTATGTGGCTCAGTTTGGCTTTCAAGTAGTCACAACGTTGTTTCTTCTCCAGAAAAGCAGGGTCCTGTAACAGAAATACACAAACACAACATCACTCCTTCCTGCAGTTCTCGTCCTCGCCGCTTGCCGTCTTGCCTGATCAGTTGGTCATGCGATGCAAATGAGAATTTACAAAGCCTCAATGGACATGGACAATATTTACACAATATTTCATTTGAGAGGTGACATCACGACTTACGCTCTTTTTCTGCTCATACTGCTTCACAATGTTTTGGATCCTGACTCGGTCCTGAAAAAAAAGGCTCACACTGCATTATTTGTCTTTGCCACGACATTTTAAGTGAACCAATGAGAATGCGTGCTTTGATTTTTCAGTATTGGCTGTCGGGGGAAAAGTTTGGACCATTTGGACCATCACCACCATGCACGGGGAGAACATGCAAACTCCACACAGAGATGGCCGAGGGTGGAATTGAACCCTGGTCTCCTAGCTGTGAGGTCTGTGTGCTAACCACCAGACCACCGTGCCGACCATTAAGGAACATATGAGACATAATCAACTAACTGATATGGATTCTACACTGTCCACTCACTGTTGAGAAAATAAGCCAAAAATGAATGCAACATGATTATTTTGAGCCATGATATCCATCCAACCCACCTCTTGGCTTTTTCCATGTGTGATGAGTTGAGCCATGACAGCATCCAGCTCACTGAACTTGTTGAGTGTGGCGCTGATGTCTTTGTAAAGGTCTTTGTACTCTTGGTACTGGTCATTGAACACAGCTCTGTATTTCTCCCTTTCTTCCATACTGCTGATTTCTGGGTACTTCCTGTAGGAACATACGTATATGTCAGTTAACTTGGACTCATGCTGATCATTCATGCGTTCAATGAAAATGCTTGCTGACATGATATAGTCTGCAATAATGTGAACTTTGGGGATGCATGCAGGCCCCACAGCTTTGTTCTGGCTGGCAGGAGTCTTCTGGAGGTCAGAAGGAAGCACTTGCTGATTGGCGTGCCCTTTGCGTACACTCCTGTCTGCTTCAGCCTTGAATGATATGTGTTTCGCTTTCGGCGGGGCCAGATGGTTTGAGCGATGGCCTTCATCTCGACTCTAAGGATGGCAAAACAAATCACTCACATGCGTCACTCGCACTTGTTGCACTGACACACGTCATTTCCAACAATATGAGCACTTCACGTGCAAACAAAATGACACACCACTATCAAATAAAACATTGTCCTGACTGACACTAAATGGCATCAGTTCTCTGTCTTTTCTCTTCATTAGTGGAATTGCTAATGTCAGTTTTTATAAATCCTTGTTTAAAAAAATCAATATAACTAAAAAACCTTTTTTGAGCCACGGCACGTTTTTTTACATTGTAAAAATGTTGTGGCACACCACTAACCAAAAATGTTCCAAAATGTCACCAGGACCTCACACGTGCATCAATAAGTCTATGGGAGGAACAAGGTAGGTGTTGCCACACGGACCAATATTCCATTGCTCTGCCAGTCTTTACACCACAGACACTCCACAGTAGCCACGTTTTTACATCACCACTTTTTCTCTTTCCCAATCACCTTTCGGGAAACAATGGTATCCATGGAAAGGAATATTCCAATCTCTTGTCTACATGCGCCGTGAAAATCAACCAGAATAGTCAATAGGGCATGCCCAGTAAAACGTAAACATCAACATCACGTGATACCGGCTTCCCCGAGTTTTTCTTTCACTTGTTGGAATAACTCCGTATTGCCAGTTTTTCGTCTGTCCAGTCTTGAAATTGAGTTTGAATCCAAAACAAACTTTGCTTAGTCCAGTGCCGATTGCTGGCCTCCATTTTTACAAGTGAAGAACGTCTGGATCTGCGTGTTACGTCATATCTGAGCATGCGCTGAAAGAACGCACCCGGGATCAATTTAAACAGGAAAAGATCAAATTCAATCTTGCTAATATTTTATAATTAAACTCAGGACATGTTTTATATAGATATATATTTTCTTTTTTAATAAAACTGCACTTGTGAATGGCGTATAGAAGGGTTTAGATTCTGTTCCACAGATGGCGCTAATGCACACGAAAGCTGCTTGCCAACCGCCAATAAACAACAGAAGAAGAAAAACACCAGGAAGAAGAAGGCACCCTGACAACTTTCCGTTTGAGCGGGTACAAGATACCTCAATCGGATTGGTTAAAGGAATATTCCATCCCTGTTCAATTCTTTCCGTTTGAGCAAATAAACCAAAGTGAATTGGAATATTTGGGTCCATGTATACTATTGACATAATGGCTATTGACATCATATTTGCAAATGATGATTAATAAATGTTAATTATAAAAAGTGATATTGGATAATTCCTCACGGCACACCTGACGGTTTCTCAAGGTCTTTCCATGTATATCACTGTTTTCGGAAAGAGGAAAAACTCCTCATGTAACATTTAAATTCTTCCAATTTTTCAACTGATCTTAAATGTTATCAAGAGTTTATTTCCAGGTGGAACTAAAGTTTGCAAGTCAGGACATGAATTGCGGTTGCACTTCAGTCATCAACAGCAATGCAACTCGGACGCTTATGAAGTTGGCTCTGTAAGCTTCAAATTAGCCTAAAAAACGCACACTTTTTTCAATGAAAAATAATTGTTTTTATACCTACATTTACCTTTATTACAAGCATTTAATTATTTGTTCTTGTTGCTTTCTATTTCTATTTATTGCAAAATTCCACACCATTTACTACCATAATGATTATAAGTGTTGAGCAGTACAGTTTTGCACAATTGGAAAAAGTCACACAAAAAGTGGTGAAGGTATTTGCTCAACTTTGCTAGCTAAAGATCAAAGCAAACACATAGTCTCCCAAATCCAAAGGATACTTTGGATATAAAGGATACACGCTCCCACACACAAAAACGAGGACTAACGTGACATCTGACAGTTCAGGTGGAAACATGGAGTACCCATATGACAGCTTGCTTTGCAACAAAGGAAAAGCAGAATGTTCCAGACGCCCTGATGCCCCTGCAAAGGAAAAGACACCTTGATGCCCCTACGGTTCAAGCAAGGGCAGTGGCGAAAGCTGATTGGTCCAGGACTCCAGCCTGAGGACTCCAGCCCTGAGTGTATAAAAGACCGGGCAGGGAAAGGAAGGGTGCTTTTTGCAGCTGTGCTGTTCATCAGACCCGCTTACTTGTAGGCATACAGGGACTGCAGATAAGCCCGGACGTGTATTAGGTATTGTTGTCAGGAATAAACAATCTGGTTCTCATTCTATAATTTGGTTCTTTAAGATTCCCTTATCCTCTATTCCGAACCCACTTAGAGTCCTCAGGGGGAGGATTTCTACAGTGGTCTGTAACATACTGATCTTTGGCTCACTGACGTTTTGTTACAAACCGTCTATTGGAAATTCCTGCTTTGTCACACCATGTGGATACAAAATGGAGTTGTGTCACGCTGATTTTTTCCTTTACCCTCCAGTGGGAAGCTAACCTTCAATAAATCACTTCATGGAAAAGTAGACTCATTTGTTTCCTTACCGTGACATGGCCCTCAATGTAGCCCGTCTCTCTTCGCTTGGCCTCGTGCCGCCACATCTTCAGACAGACAAGGAAACTTCCCATGTACATTGCCATGTTGATGAAGATGAACGCCGCCCCCGCCATTTGGCCCCCTTCCACTCGACACAGACTTGCCAAGATTGGGTGGATCCCTACTGTCATGTAACACAGCCCGCCACGGTTTAAGTCGTTCACATGTACGATCCCTGCCGCCATGTACAGCAGGAAGAGCGCCATGTTGATGAAAGCCTCAGTCACGGGCCACCAAGGGGCATCCAGGAGGATGGTGCGGTAGTACATTGTCATTCCCATCACCAGGAGAACCAGGGTCACGATCCAAGAGACTCCTGCTACAGACACAACAAAGGGGGTCATAGGTCCGCTGTAGCTGTATCCCGACAGGCCCGGTCCGTTGTTGTAGACTCCGTTATGGTACCCGTAGGTGTTGGACCATTCACTGTCTTTCTGGATGTAGCCGATGACGCAGGCGACAACCATCGCTCCAAAAAGGAGCTCGAGACCAGCAAGAAGTCTGAGAAGGCCTGGCCATGACTTCAAGTAAGAGTACTTCAGCTTGTAGACCTCCAGCTTTTCAGCATAGTACTCTGCTGGGTGGATGCTCGTGAGCAGAGACTCTTCATTCGGGCTTTGAACTAGGACTTGGTCAATGGGACTTTCCTTCAGGGTTTCATCCCATTTCTCGTGGCTTACCAAGGGACTTACAGGAGGGCTCACCCTGGTCCCGTTGGGTAGGATCTGGATCCGCCGATCACTACTGGCTTCAGAGTCATCAGCACCGCCCCCCTCCTTCCTCCAGTGATGGCCCAGGCTGCCCCATGAATGGGGGATCAGGGATTTCAGTTTATCCTTCATACTGCCTTTTTTACCATCACCGTCCTTGTCCACATACGGTGGAATACTGGATGTGCTGGTTGAGCCGTCACCATCACTCACTCCGTCTTCTGCTGTGGGGGTGTGAGTGACCCACACAGGTGCTGTTGGACCTCCAGTGGGCTTCTCCATGGTGTGATTCACTGAAAAAGGAATGTTTAGCAATCATTCTGGGGAAAAAAAAAGCTAGATGTGATAATGATTCCATATAAGGACGTCCTGGCATAAAAATGGAATCATATCTGTATTGTTTTTTTTTCCTGCTGGTATTGATATGCCAAGGGAAAAGTTTAAAAAAGACAAGTCGTCTTATATTTGGGCTCTAGAGATGTACAGTATACATGCAAGCCAACAACTTGCTACAAGTCTACGAAAATAAAGTAAAAATGTTATGGGAATGAAGTCATAATTATGAGAAAAAAATACCAGCTGGAAATAAAAAAATAAAATAACAGAAATAAAAAAAAACAAGCAGAATTTAATGAGAACAAAGTCAAAATATTAAGGAAACAATGTCATATTCTAATTAAGAAAAAAGGTGCAATTTTATGACGGTAAACTTGTAATATTGTAAGAAAAAATATTGCTATATTGGAAAAAAATTCTACATTTATGACTTTATTCTCGAAATTAAATTTTATTTTAATACTCTGTCGTAACAAGCATTGTACAGACAGTGACGGAAGGGGGGTACTTTCGTGACCTTTGGCTTTGGACATGTACTTTATTCTCATGAATTAGCGAAATGTCTCTGAATTTTATGACATTATTTCTAGAAAATGTATGACTTTTTTATGGGGCCTTAATACTCCATTGTAAGCTGAAATATTCAAGTAAATAGACATTTCATAAACTGTAATATTATGAGAAAGAAAAAAGTTTTTCAAATTAGGTTGGGGAAATATAAATAACTCCTACGTATATCTACATGGCTTGCTTTCATTTTTCAGAATGGCCGTTGGTGGACTAACATTGGACACCTTTGACTTAAGACCAGGTTTGTACAACAAACTGGCCTGGCATTAAATCATGAACTCATACTTGACAATACCACCTTGACAATGGACAGTAGCTGAGGCCCAGCCTTACCTTTATTCCCTCTTCATGTTCCTTCATGTTCCTTCATGTTCCTTCATGTTCCTTCATGTTCCTTCATGTCCTCCATAGCCATGGTGTTTTGTTTCTGCCTTGGACCTGACAGGAGCAGCAAAATGGCTAATGTGTTGCACCGGGCCCACTCGGTTCACCCTCTTCTGTTTTTACTGGCTCATACACACCAAAGAGGAGGGAGGGAGGGGGGGAGGGGGGGGGGGAGGTAAGCTTAAACATTAAACCTGAACTCCTTGTGCTGACTGGTACTGAGTAGGCTAATCTGTGGGAGAGAGTGAGGGAGAAAGAGAGAAAGAGAGAAAGAGAGAAAGAGAAAGAGAAAGAGAAAGAGAGAGAGAGACATTAGTGCTTTGCTATTCATCACAACATATGTTTAATTTTGTGTAGATGGATATTTAAATCTAGTCTGCACCATTAGCGGCCAAAAACCACTTTGGAAATCAACATAAAAAAATGGTACATTTATTGTAATAAGGCGTTCCAAAAGTGACCACTAGAGGGCAGCAGACGTCCAGCTTCTTCCTAGCAGTTTGCCAGCAGCCCCTCTTGCTTTCTGAGGTCAAACTTTATCAGCAGTTTTGTTTCTACCTGCCTACATTATATCTAGTTTTTTTTATATATACCTGCATATTGCTTATTAGCTTTAATTTAGTATGAAGCCTAAGAGAGAAAGCTCTGTTATTAAAGTTGTATGTCATTAATTAAGAGGGCAGCATGGTGGAAATGTGGTCAATCTGTGTTTGACTCTCAAACCTCTCACTCCAAGTCAGGTGGGGTAGGCTCCAACTCACCCTTTTGAGGACAAAAAAACACCCAAGAAAAGGAATGAATGAATGCCTGCCTGCATCTTTTGCATATATTCCTTCTTCAATGTTGTGTTGGATTGTTCATGAACGAGTCGGCTCTTTGAAGTGAATGACGGGAGCCACCTCTTAAATACGTCTTTGGTATTGAAAGAGTTAAGCAAACAAAAATCTAAGTTGCTTGATTTTAACGGCCGCTAACACATTGTATGGTCATAATAATATTATATTGTTATTAGTATGATATTGTTATTAGTATGATTTAATAATGATGTAATTAATTTAATAATAATAATAATAATAATAATAATAATAATTATTATTATTATTATTATTATTATTATTATTATTATTATTATTATTATTATTATTATTATTATTATTATTATTATTATTATTATTATTATTATTATTATTATTAAATCCTACCCCTCCATCTGGTACTTTTACAATCATTACATTTGTTCCACTTTCCATAATACAGTTTAAGTTTTTTTGTTGTTGTTTGTAATAATAATAATAATAATAATAATAATAATAATAATAATAATAATAATAATAATAATAATAATAATAATAATTATTATTATTATTATTATTATATTATATTATGATATTATGATATTATTTTATTATATTATATTATTATATTATCATATTATTATATTATAATATTATAATATTATAATACTATAATATTATTATATTATTATATTATTATATTATTATATTATTATATTATTATATTATTATATTATTATATTATTATATTATTATATTATTATATTATTATATTATTATATTATTATGATATATAATTATGATATATAATTCTGGTATAATTCAAGCTGGATAATGTGACATGACTCTTTGGCCACATTGTTGATTTTGTCGTGGAGAAAGCTCAGGGCAAGGACTTCTGTAGTGACCCTTCCCTCCGAGACTCCAGTCTCCGGTCCGGCCTCCACCCACACACACAATCACACACTCAGAAAGACATTTGCGTGAAGGCAAAACACAACCCACTTCCTCACGTGAATAGAGGGTCCCTCCAGTGGCCCCTGTGCCCAGGGCCACGTCATCTGCTGCCGCATTGCATGTCCTCCACCTTCCAGCACAAGCAGAGATGTCATAGTCATGAAGATGGAGGCTACAGAAGACAAGTAAACATGTCCACTTGCATGTTTTCATATGTTGAATATTTTACATAAGCTACAAATATTAGATTGTGTTATAGTCATATGTCATCATAATACATACAGTATGTTTTATTACTGGTAAGAACTGTTCATAATTTGACCTGAATAGCTTACTACTCATGCCACCACCACTAGTACAGTACTACTATGTACAGTCGTCCCTCGCCATGTCGCAATTTTTGCATGTTTTTTTTTTTTTTTTTTGCTGTTTCATGGTTATTAGAAGGAACTCTCCTAAAGGTATATTTAAAGGTACTTATTTTGTGTTATTATGTCTACCGTATTGGGTGATACCAGTGTAGAGGTAGTTATAGGGCTGTTATTTCATATCTGAGGGCTCTAATGGTCATAAAACATATTAAGAAGGTCATAAACATGAAGGCTGTAAATAAAAAAAGATTACATTTTTAAAGGACTCGTCCTTTATGGAAATTCACTTATCATAGTCGGGTCTGGAACCAATTCACCTTAATCTTCTTACTGTTTCTTCTCAGGGAGACAATTTTAAGATCCATCTTGGGCAGTGGTTCTCCATTTGATCATAATTCATCATGTCCTCCTCGGGGACAGAGCCCCCTCCCCCATTTGAAATAATATTGAGAACCTGATAATATTTATTTGATCTGAACAAACCACTGTATGAGTTGCTGGCACCAGACCTACCAACCAGGATCTGGAAGATCTAGAAAGCTATTGGTCCATTTCCTTTCCGAAGCAGTTAACACGGACTCTATGATCTCAGGGAAGAAGTACATTTGAAACACTTCTATGCTAGGACTACGTTATGCTAGCCATAGCATTTCAGTATGTGGAATCAAACTATGGAATGGATTGAGTAAGGAAATCAAACAATGCACAACGATGAGCCAATTCAAGAAACAATACAAGCAGTTGATGTTTGCTAAATCCAAGGATGAAGAGTCTTGAACCAGTCATGATGTGCTATATATATCACTATATTGACACACACTATGGTACACATTATGGCATTGGATGCTCATATCACCGAGTACGAGGTACGAGGTGCATTATTAAAAAAAAAATTTAAAAAAAACCTTAAACTGTATTATGGAAAGCAGGAAGTGAACAAATGTAACAGTTAGGGATTGTAAAAGTACCAGATGGAGGGGTAGGATTTAATAAGCTTTGCTTCTTCCTACTCCTGGGAACTGATTATGGGATGCACTCAATTGGAATCTGATGCATGTTCAAATGAAATTAAACCATTACCATTACCATTACCATTACCATTACCATTACCATTACCATAACCATTACCATTACCATTACCATTACCATTACCATTACCATTACCATTACTATTACCATTACCATTACCATTACCATAGTCTACGCGCTGAACACTGTGCATATAGTTGTGAATCTCAGCAAAGTGAACATGCCAATGCACACATTCATGTTTCAAGTCCGAGTCCACGGCTTGAGGGTTTAAGGCAAAAAGAGGCTAAATAAAGCCTGGAAGCTACTAAACATGAGCTACCTCATTTGTATCTGCTCATTATGCTCCGTTCTCTCTGAAAGAGAAATTAGCCAGAGAAAAAAGCCGAAATGGAACAGTCGCCAGACAGAAATAATAATGGATGCTGAAATAAATGACACTCGAAAACATTTGTTGGAATGAAAAGGCCCTTCACACCCACTCTGCACCTCTAGCTCCGTGTGCATTAGAAAAAAAGGCTGAAAAGCAAGATCAATACTTGTATTCTCTGTGATTTCTCAAGTGTGCACCAAACAATGTTAGCTGCCAGTGGGGGGGGGGGGGGGGCATGAAGCATTATGCAGCAAGGGACACACAGGGAGAAGCAGGGAGAAGCGTGGGTCTGGCACAGATTTAATAAATGACTTCCCCCTGCCTGCCTCAAGCTGTCCCCAAAGGACCCTCGTACAACCTGGGATGATCCTCAGCGCTCTGTGAGAGGACCCCCCCCACCGCCCCCCCCCGTCCTCTCCCAGGCTCTTGTCGACCCATGGAAGATGCTTTTTTCTCTAGAAACAAACAAAACACTGCAAAAACAAACATGGATACCAACTTAACCTTCCATACTAGTTCCTTCCTTTGTGTTTTACACAGTATTGGATACATACAACTACAATATTGTAATAAATGTTGTAATAATTCCCTCTTCGCATACATGTTTATGTAGTAAAAATGAGCTGGAAACCTCATATTACAAATATAAAACATAAGATGGCCAGAAATATTTCAGTATTGAACAAAGCAAAATTTGTTCTCAATCAGAAATCACTCCACACTCTTTATTGCTCTCTGCTTCTACCATATCTTACTTATTGTGTGGAAATATGGGATCATAACTATAAAAGCAATCTTCACTCGCTAAATGTACTGCAAAAAAGGCCAGTAAGGATAATTCATAATGCCGCCTACAGAGAACATACTAACTCCTTATTTCTAAAATCACAAATACTTACAGTTAAAACTAAAAGTACCAGATGGAGGGGTAGGATTTAATAAGCTTTGCTTCTTCCTACTCCTTTTGGACATGTGGAACTGGGAACTGATTATGGGATGCACTCAATTGGAATCTGATGCATGTTCAAATGAAATAAAACCATTACCATTACCATTACCATTACCATTACCATTACCATTACCATTACCATTACCATTACCATTACCATTACATTACCATTACCATTACATTACCATTACATTACCATTACATTACCATTACCATTACCATTACCATTACCATTACCATTACCATTACCATCGTTATTATCATGGAATGAATTATCATTCATTCATTTTCTACCGCTTTTTCCTTTTACCTAGCATGTTTTTGGAATGTGGGAGGAAAGCGGAGTACCCGGAGAAAACCCACGCATGCACGGGGAGAACATGCAAACTCCACACAGAGATGGCCAAGGGTGGAATTGAACCCTGGTCTCCTAGCTGTGAGGTCTGCACACTAACCACTAGACCACCGTGCCGCCCACTACCATAGTATTAACAAATATATGGAACAACACAGCAGCAACAGAGCCAATGTTGTAATATCAGTCAGCCATCAACTGGGGTTCGTGTAGCACCAGGGACAGGCGGACTGCCTCGGTTGCTGTGGCGGGACATCGGACTGCTGCCAAGTCCCTCCTGATTTGGCTGTAATTATCCACGCCGAGCGTTGTTTGTGCATGTAGACATGAACAGAAGCTTGTTGTTTGACTGTGTGCGTGGATCACCTTGGAACTGGGCCTCTGCAGCTGCGTGTCCTCCGATACGGCATTCATGTTTATCGCAATACAATCTGCAATCATGTTTGATTCATGTTTGAATCATGTTTGAATCATGTTTGAATCATGTTTGAATCATGTTTGAATCATGTTTGAATCATGTTTGAATCATGTTTCAGGGCGACCATACTGGTTACTGGATATTATAATCACTGGTACCACACAATCACCACCCTCTTCCTCCCAGCTAGTCAGGCTTCGCAGATCTCAGACGTTCTGGTAAAGGTTTTGCAGGTGGTGACCACAGACCTTGTTCTAGCTCAGGGCTGGGCAAACTACGGCCCGGGGGCCACATCCGGCCCGCCAAGTGTTTGAATACGGCCCGCCTGTTCTTTCTAAAGTATTTCATTTAAACTCAACATACAACCTGGCATCACGGCTTGAGCCAACCTTTTGATGGTGGAAGTAGCTGTTTTATCAATTTTGTTATTTGATGTGGTCTGTCGTTTACAAAATTCATTCATTCATTCATTTTCTACCGCTTATCTTCACTGGGCTCCAAAATGATTGTTTGTCTATATGTGCCCTGTGATTGGCTAGCGACCAGTCCAGGGTGTACCCCGCCTCTCGCCCGAAGACAGCTCTTCGGCACGTATAGACAAACAACCATTCACACTCACATTCATACCTATGGACAATTTGGAGTGGCCAATGAACCTAGCATGTTTTTGGAATGTGGGAGGAAACCGGAGGGTGGAACTGAACTCGGGTCTCCTGGCTGTGTGGCCTACGTGCTAACCAAAGAAAGCATTTCCTTTCAAACAGGAGAGGAACCTGTACCCATTGAAGTTTCTTCAGCACTTTTATTTGCGTCCTTTTAGAACTGTTTGTGTACTCATAGTTTTCGTTCACCTCCATATTTTTTTGAAACAGGGAATGCATTACAGAATCACATTTACTGCAACTCCTCTAGGCGCTATAAAAAGGAAATTTCCGTGAAAGAAAAATAAAACCAATAAAGAAAGGCGACAAAAACAAAAACCAAAAGAGTGGACATAATCAGAACCCAAAATCATTTCAATTCAGCAAGCCGTTGAAGGAACATCATGTTCGACTGTCATTTTTGCACAGAACCATGCAAAGGGGGCAGGGTGGGTTTTTTTCTTCGTCTTCTTCTTCTCACTTTGGACCATTTACACTAGCCGCCCTCAAGACATGCCGTAATCTGGAGAGCGGAGGGAGGCTCTAATTAGTGGTGCTGAGATAGGTACACTACATATTTCCATTGTTGTGTATGGGTGTGCAGCATCGAGCTAAAAGTCAACTCATTTTCATACAAACACACACATAAAACATATTTCCGCTCGCTCTCTGAACATTCTCCTTTTTTTTTTTCCCACGGTGTTAGTATAAATAGAAAAGAAAAGGTTTTGAAAACATGTTGCGTAATGGAGGCAATGTTATGCATCATTTGAAGACGTTTTCTTTTGATTTCTGGAGAGGAATGTATCTGAAAAGGGAATGCAATGCTGTATTCAGACTGTTAACATCGTAAAAAAGCTCTGAAATTAGTAATTAAATAACCCTCTACTATTTATACATTCAGGCACTGAAAAATCACATGTCAATATGTAACTAAAAAAGATAGTCGCTCTCATTTTCCCTTGGTAAGAACAAGGAAGCTGAAACCTTGAAGTTGGCAATTGTGTAAAGTTTTCCTACCCAGTAGTAATGCCATATGCATCCCCTTTAGGTGCATCCCTCCTTCAGGTGCAGTCCAAACACTGAGCTCCGATCGGAGCGCCGAGCCTCTCCCGCGGCGTTTGCCTGCCTGACCCAAAGGAAAGAATCCAGGACACCAGTCTTCTGAAAGGGAAATCCAAAGTCTTGACGTCTTCCGTGCCACACTGATTCCCACCCTCCCCGTCGTGGTTAAGGACTCTCCGGTGTGATAGCCAGCTCTCACCCCAGCGACCCTGAACTCAGTCAAATTTTAAGGGCTTTTACAAAAAAGCTAACTTGAACAGCCATACAATGGCTAAAACATAAACCATATCTCTACTTTATCTCGGCTTTTCAGTCTTTATCTTTTGTTTCTTTTTGGATTTTTGGATGCATTTGTATTTTGTCTCCATTTCTTTTTTTTTGCGGTTGCGCTGATCCAATCCTGCGCTGAAAGGCTCAGTCACAGGGGAGAGAAACTGGTTTTCATTGGTGCTATGGGAGGGCACGAGGGGAGGGAAGGGCAAGGAGGGGGTCAGAGGTGAACATATGGGCTCCTAAACAGTCCATCATTGGACTAGGGATTAGATGGATTCGGAGGTTATCCACTATCAGAGGAGGTGTGTGGTGCTGTGGAGGGCGAGCGCCGCCTGCGGGTGGTGGACGTCCAGGATCGCTCTGAGCGTTCGGAGCGCTCTGAAGCTAGCGACGCGGGCCGAAAGCGGTGAACGAAGCCGTCCAGGAAGTCCTGCTGCTGCTGGGTTATGGCTTGGGAAATGAGGCAGGGCAGCGCCTGCAGGCTGCCTGTCACCGAGTCCAGCTTGTCCTCCAATGTGCCGATGCGCTTGTCCAGCTCCTCGCTGCGCTCCTGGAGCTCTGACACCAGGTCGTACATCACATTCTGGGTCTACGGAGAAACATGCATTGGAAAATTGTTATTTATATCAATGGCAGCTAATCTTGGTCACAATGAGACCGTTTTGGCTTACAGGTTTGCAGGTACTTCCTGTGTTTTGGTCCTTTCCCTCTCTTAGTTCCTGCTATAGTCTCAGAACAGGTACAGTCATCCCTCACCACTCTGCCGTTCAGTTTTTGCTGCTTCATTCGATCTCAGTTTTCTCAGTATCTCATTCCAAGTGTTTGTCGTGGCTATGACCAACGTCTGTCATCGACTCTCAGAGTCACAATGGCTTACTTTCACTCAAAGATAGCCCTCTGCTTTTCATATTGTTTTCACCTCTAAATGCAGTCTATACAGGCGAAACCTTTCCTACCTGATCTGAAACTGAGCATAGACATTCAGTGCGATTTATTGATTGAATAAACACCATCGGACATCTTTTAAGTTGTGCAGCCGATCCAGGGTAAAGTACCTGGAAATAAAAGCTGACATGTTCTCTGGTGGAATATTCATTTTTAAATGTCAAATTCAAATGTTCTCAGTCTACAGCAAAAATAAACAAATGTTACTTCCAGTGACCGACTTAAGCTGATTCTATTGTAATCGGCTGTGTTTGAACACTTGTCGTTAGATTAAATCTCAATAACATTAGCAAATAAGTGTTTTATGTAACAATTTTCCATTGTTTGCTTGAATTCTAAATGTGACTCCATGCTGGAAGAAGGCCCAGGAGAGAGAAGAGACATGTGCTTCCAGCAAGTCAGCAAAGATTTTTATCTATGTGCCGACTTAACAACCGGCTTCTCCATTTATAGCCAGAGAGTCTTTAATGTCCCAAGTATTAGCTTCACGCTACTCATCCAGCTAATGGGAGCGTTTTTACTGTCAATGCACACATTCCGCACATGCCAGCGTTTCTGCGCGTGGTCGCAGTGTACATTGAAATGTTTTGACGTTGTCTCGTTACAAGCTCCCGTCATCTTTTACACCGCAATAATGTCTTATATTACAGAGGATGGCCGCTGAACTACAGCACATTGCACACAGATGGATCAGATGGTGGAGCAGAGGAGGGGCGAGTAAACACACATTAAAGGAGATGGCCTTGTGACCTTCTAAAAAGCACACACTGGAGTGGAAATGCCACCCACATCAAATGGGGCTGCAGACTGGCACCTCCCTTTGAACCGAGTCTTTTCTCCGCACTGGTGGCTGACCTCACGTTTGCGGCAGGGAGGCTGCAGGAGGCTGCCCGGGCAATCATGGTGCTCACTCTCTGACTCCTCAGCACCCTTGTAAGAGCTTCTCTTTGCTCTTCAACTTGGAGAACATGATCTCGCCTCCTGGAACTCACTGTCGGTGTTCAGATACTGTTGCCAGTGGCAACGTGGCTCCTTCTTGGACCAACAAAAAGCAACCCTGTCAGGATTATGAAATTGTCGGTCTGACTGTAGTGTCGGTGGTCGGCCTTTTAGCTTCAAGCTACACATCAGTCATAATTAGCACCCACCAAGTTGCTGCACCAGTATGCTGGAGCCTATCCCAGCTGTGTTCGGGCGAGAGGCGGGATACACCCTGGCATAATTAGCGCTGTCTTTGGCTAAGTCAAATCTGATTTGTTAGATTTAGTCCATACTCGACAAATACACGATATTGTTTTTTTTTTTTTGAAGAGCACCGCTAATGGCCCATTTCAGATTTTTTTTTTATGTGATTGAGTCCAATAGAAAAAGTGGTCCTTAACGTGTTTGTGGAAATTTCATGGATTTTGTGCAGTGGGAGTTCTCCATCCATACTGTCATGATCTGCACTTGTTCTGGTTTGCTGCCCCCCTGTTGTCTCTTTTCTGTCCTGCAGTGGACTCCTGCCTTGTTCCCCTGGTCTGCACACTTGGTATCTGAAGCCTATGAACACGAGGCTGGGTACACCCCGTAATGATCACCAGCCAATCACAGCAACGGGAGTGAATATTTTCCTAGTCATTTTCTTCCACTTATCCAGCTCCGATTCGGGGAGCCCTGATCCCCAGTCATCCCTTCCAGTTCCACCGGGAGGACACCAAGGCATTCCAAGGCCAGCTGGAAGACATAATCCCTCCAGCGTTTCCTAAATCTGCCCCAGGCCCTTCTCCCAGCTGGACATGCCCGGAACGTCTCACCAGGGAAGCTTCTGGGAGGCATCCAGAGTAGATGCCCGAGCCACCTCAACTGGCTCCCCTCGATGTGAAGGAGCAGCACCTCGACTCTGAGCCCCGAGCCACGCACCTTATTAACTGATTCCACAGTTGGTGTATAACTTGCTGCTATTATTTTAAAAAGGTACATTGATGAGTACCTTTATCCAAGTCCCGCATGGTGATACACATGCCCCCCTGATGAGGATACGCAGCACAGAAATGTCGTTTTTTTCTCCCAGTGTTCCCACATTATGAACCGAAACCCTGAATGAAAAGCAGGCTTACTGTCACGCCCTGTGTGGGTTTGCACATGACAGTTTATGTTTGAGTTTCCGGCCTAGGTTTTGGTGTCCGTTTTGAACTCTTATTTTGTATTTAACTTCCTGTTTTGCCCTGTCGTCCTTGGTTGCCTTAATCACTCACACCTGTCCCTAATTTGTGTTTGTATTTAGTTCAGGTGTGTGCATCTCCCCTTTGTGGGATTATTGTATAGTTTGTCCATCAGCTAGTTGAGTTGCCTTTTCCTGCTGCTGCAATTAATGCATGAAATAAATATTATTTACCTGCATTTGGTCCTGCTCTCTGCATCCTGGGGTCGAACTTTAAAGCAATGAAGCCGAACCGTGACACTTACGGGCACCTCATGTGGTCGTGGGGGTCTGTGTTGGTGACCCCTGATTTATGGTATATTCTTTAAACTGCTGTTGAATTTGAGAAGCTGCCTCCATTTCCTGTTTTTTTTGTTACCATGGCAGCAAAGTCATAATGCTTCCTTGTGTCTGTAATTATGCCCACACACAAACAAAGGACTTTTTTTGTGTGGGTTTATGTGTAACAATAACGAGTAAAAAGGCAAACACCAACCTCTAAATTCAAATTATATTCTTCTCATCTTGGTTTGGGGGTTTTTCATTTTTCGCAAGAAGAGAAGAAGACTATGCAGTTTTCCGTCGCCATATTGGGGTTCACCTTTCGCCGAATTGTTAAAAGTGCAATTTGACATGTTTTTTTAACAGCACGTGAACGTGCACTGGCATTTGCGTCCTTGTGGTGTATTATAGTGATCTAACGTCGCTCTGTTGGGTGTGTCTGTTAATGTATTGACCACTGCTACCAGCAGAGGGCGGTGTATACTCATGTGAGACTTGAAGACGTGTCCAGACGAATCGAGCTTGTCTGAGCCGTCACCGGCTTAGCATACCGGCACAACAGTCCTGATTGGCTAAGGGAGAATACGCACATTGAGTCCTGCGTTCTGATTGGCTTTAGACCATTGTCCATCAATCTCCTTCGTGTCTACCTGTTTATTTCCTGTTGTATGATAGCTAGCTGCTACCAATCATTGTGAATAAAGGCAGAAGTTACACAGCTGTATTTAATCTTCGGTTCACGGAGGACGAGGAAAATACTTTAACAACAAAATCGCTCCAGCCCAAAGGCGTCAGGACGTGACGTGCGTGAGTCACTTCATTTCTTGTGTCCAATCTCCTAAATTGATCATTAAAATTCAAATGAAACTTGAACTTTGAGAGTGGAGAAACGTGATAAAATGTTAATGACTGGCTGACAAAAAGTGTGTTTCACAGCCTTAAACATATATAATGTACAAACATATCGTAGGATACTTTGCGGGCTACCCCCAGCAATATTTCAAACAGTCTGACTCCGGTATCACCATCCTCAAAGTTGAGGTTATTTGCTATTTTAAATACTTGGAATGTTTTGGTCAGTTTCTACTCCTATATTGATTATTCTTTTATTACTGTTATTTTTATAGCTATTATTGAACTCAGAATTGAACCTTGAAGCTGGAGGATTGGCTCCATCATTTCCAACAAGAGTGCAATACTGTAACTGGGAATACTGGGAACTGCTGAGATACTGTACAGATGCTAATATCTTTTTAAAAACATTTTTAACGATACCATCTGGCCCTCACAGTTTCAGCCGAGAAAGATTCTGGCTCTTGGACTAATGTAATTGTGGACCCCTGAACTGAACCATAACATTATCAGGATCAAGGTTGAGTGTTTTCATTTTTCTTTATGTCTTATAGTGGTTAATGTTACCTTAAGTAACAAATTAGATGAGTGAGACATCCGAGACGACATACGTATAATACAACCATAAGAAATATGACACTTCAACACTTGTCATTAAAATAATATTTTTCAGAAAAAAATCAAAGATAACATGATTTTTTAAATCTAAATGAATTAAAACAAAGTAGATTTCAGCTGCTTGACTGCTTCATTTATCACCATTGCATAAAAAATAGCAAAATAACTTTTTTTTGGAGCATCATAACTCTTACTAACTTTATTAACTTGCCCAACCTTTCAGAAACTGTTTGAGCCAAGTTAGTATCCTCTTCCCATTGGTACCTGACTCCGGTTTAACTGAGCAGCGCTTAACATTAAGTTGTCATACATGGACTTCCTAAAGTTCATTCATTCATTCATTCATTCATTTTCTATCGCTTATCCTCACCAGGGTCGCGGGGGTGCTGGGGCCTATCCCAGCTGTCTTGGGGCGAGAGGCGGGGTACACCCTGGACTGGTGGCCAGCCAATCCCAGGGCACATATAGACAAACAACCATTCACACTCACATTCATACCTATGGACAATTTGGAGTGGCTAATTAACCTAGCATGTTTTTGGAATGTGGGAGGAAACCGGAGTACCCGGAGAAAAGCCACGCATGCACGGGGAGAACATGCAAACTCCACACAGAGATGGCCGAGGGTTGGAATTGAACTCTCCTAGCTGTGAGGCCTGTGTGCTAACCACTGGCCCGCCGTGCAGCCCTTCCTAAAGTTGAGAAATTCAAAAGATGAGCAGTTGGGGAGCTCACCACCCCCGTGATGTGTTCCCCATCATGTAGAACGAGAGTACACCATTGGGACGTTTTAAACAATATAACACATAAATACATAAGTCTGAAAAGTGTCCCTTTAAGATATACTGGAATCCTATGTATTTGTTACCTAGGCATACTCTATTCGTGGTGTCCAGTTTCTCATGCAACTCTATCGAGACTTTTATATGTGAGTTTGTCCCTGAAAAGACCGAAACTTGCCTTTGCCAGGTCCACCAAGGTGTTGGCCTGATCGTTGAGCTTCCTCTGCTCCATCTTGACACTGCGCAGTCTAGGTGGAGGCACGGGGAAGGCAAGAGGGACGGAGAAGGGACAGAGGAAAGGACAAAGAAGGCAGGAGGGGGGGGGGGGGGGGGGGCAAAAAGAGTGGAAGGTTGTAGGTTGTTTGGGGACGATAGAGAAGAAGAGAGGAGGAACACATTTTGTTATCAGGAGCGTTCCCACACTTGTGACACTGAATTGAAAATCAAAGATGTCAGTGCGCATGCATCGCAATTAGCGGCTTGGAACTTAATATACATACATATATACTGAATAGATATATGTATACAGATTCAAGCATTTCCTGGTCCACAGCATGCAAAATGACGGAAGCATATTACATTTGTATCTCATGTTTTATTGCATCTACCTCTACTTAGAACGACATTTTGCAGAGTAATGTTTAGGACATACACTCATATTAGCATATTGATTAATTCTAATCGCTAAACATGAATTCAATATAGCTCAGTGGCAAATTTGCAAACAATGCTATTGTAAATCAAATCAAACTGACATTCCAGCTCATATGAAGACACACCATCAACTGACACAGGACACAGTACAAGTTTAATGAGACTACATTGTTATTATTTGGAGGAAAAACATGCGATGCAATATGCTTCCATTCTGGCGAACCCTTCAAATCAGCTTCAACTCACTCATCGGTTATCACCCCAAAATAAGACATTAAAAAGAAAACATGGCATGCCCATTGTCACGGCTACACGTAGTCCAGTGCCAGGAATCCAAATAGACATTTTTGTCTGCAAGCGTGCAGTGACTGTGAGTGATTTGTACACAATGAAATGTTGGTATCTTCAGTGAATTGGTGTGTTTGTTGTCTTTGTACATGATGTGTCATTGCGGAGGCCATAGATTCAATACAGGCCTGATATGAGATTTTCTACCTACTTAACATACAGTACTTGGATTTAGAACAGTGTTGAAACTGACTGGAATGATGTCATTGTTTCTGGTGTGGCGGCGTCACCATCTGGACGTGTGAGGAGAGGAATTTCCCTGTTCAGCAAATTATGAGACAAGATGCCATTCAAGGGCCATTATGCATGAGTAAATCACTATATGAGAGTGGAGTGTGACTGCTCACTTCTAGAGGGGGTTTCTGCCTTTACACTGTGTGGAAAAAATATATTGAGACACCACGCACGGGGCTGAATGCATATTTTATCTTAGTTTGTTGATTCAATTGTACTGACTGGGCTAAATCTTGCTAAATATGTTCTGGCGTGACAATAAAGTTCCCTTTAAGACAGGGCCCTCAAACATGCAGCCCGCGGGCCAAATGTGGCCCGCAGGACACTAGTTTGAGGCCCCCGCCTTGATATGAAAGTTTAATGTTAGTTTGATATGGATGCTGTATGGTATCATGTACCCAGAAAAAATGATTACGTTTGATTCATGTTCATGTTAAAGGTTAAATAACTGTTAATAGTTATCCTCCCTATCCGTGTGGAAGTGGTAAGTTTTTGGCTATTTGAGTTTAAAGGAAATAACTTGAAGGCTACCGTTTAGGTCGCTAGCTCTCTAGTTTGCGAGTTAGCATGTGTCTCAAGACCCTGCAGTTGCGCAATATGTTGTAAATAAAAAGAGTATAAATGTGACTATAGTCGTGTTTTGTCATGTCTACAGGGCTCTAATAATGCTTTGTTCATTTTAATATGAAAAAAATCATTTGTCTACCCAGTTTTTAAGTTTTTATTATTTGCTGTTTTATTATTATTATTATTATTGTATTTATTTATTACTGATTGATTTTCTTTATTCTTGATTTGTTTATTTATTTTTCATCTTATTTTGTGTAGAAAAATAGAAATTAAGATATAACAGATATATGATATAACAGTGGAATGTTTTATCAGAGCTTTTCTTGTAGAAAATCGGAACCAAAGCAAAATTTATTCATTTTTCTGTTTTTAATAAATGTGTTTTTTTTTTTTTTTTTTGGAAAACCTGATGCGGCCCAGTCTCACCCAGACCCTAGCTCTAGTGGCCCCCAGGTAAATTGAGTTTGAGACCCCTGATTTAAGATTTCAGATCCAGAGAACGAAGTGACCCAGACTGTGATTGATGAACTAAGACTTTGATATCATTGTGTTTCACTAGCATAATACAATTGGCATGTCCAAAGTGTTTGTTTTTTTATTATATTGTAAAAGTCGGATTCATTTATTATTAATGAGATTATTATTAGATATGACTAGGGGGGTGTCAGCTCACAAGACGAGACGATACATGATATTGGACGTATTTATACATCTTTTAGGTTTTTTGCACGAGAAGCACAAAGAGGTGATTATGCAACTCTACTACAGAGGGGATCATGTTCAGTGCAGTTTTAAGCCGAGGTGGCAGGTGGGCTTCCCCTAAGAGAATAGTCATACATTCTATGAATTTCTATACCACTTGTATACCCCATTAGGGTCACGGGTGAGCTGGAGACTATCCCAGCTGATCAGCCAATCATAGGGCTCAAATAGACAAGCATTCACACACACTTTCACACCTATGGACTATGTAGAGACTCCAATGCGACTCTTCAGCCTCTTCAGCTCCCTTCACAATGCTAGTATATTTTTTTAACACCCAAATGAGGAAAATGCACATCTTTGTAATGAGTTTGAAAAAATCTGACTTTCTGTGAGACAGTGAACGCATCCTGGCTGAGTTATGACAAGGACTGGAAGGGAAGCGGGTGTTTGGCTGCCTGCTTTGGTTGAGAAGGGACACGTCTTCCCTGCCAACGCCATAAACTAACTGTAACTGTACTTATGCTTCATATGTGGTGAGGAACAACACAAAACGCTGTAAGCACTCAACACGTTCTGAAAAGTTGTCATATATTTCAAAGTAGATCCCTGCAGTCCAGACCTGCACACGACGGCCTTGAACGATCCAACACAACTCATTGATGTGAGCCACACACAAGAGGTGACACACAGTACGTCGCCCCTAGTCCTTCATTTTCAACCCAACCTGATTGTTGCCAGTCCCTGTCCGGCCAAGCAACGTGTGAAATCTGTGCGTGTTGAATTTTTTTATGTTTTTTTATAAAGTTTCATGGCTATCGCAAAGGACCAATCAGGGAGAGTTTTATTGACCGACCAATGAGCGAGCAGGATGCTAGGTTCTCGCAGGTAAACATGGAAAAAAATACTTGTGTCCAATTTCATTCATTCATTCATTTTCTACTGCTTTTTCCTCACGAGGGTCGCGGGGGTGCTGGAGCCTATCCCAGCTGTCTTTGGGCGAGAGGCGGGGTACACCCTGGACTGGTGGCCAGCCAATCACAGGGCACATATAGACAAACAACCATTCACACTCACATTCATACCTATGGACAATTTGGAGTGGCTAATTAACCTAGCATGTTTTTGGAATGTGGGAGGAAACCGGAGTACCCGGAGAAAACCCACGCATGCACGGGGAGAACATGCAAACCCCACACAGAGATGGCCGAGGGTGGAATCGAACCCTGGTTATGTCCAATTTCTAAAATGGAAATTGAATTGACATTTCTTAAAAAAACTTGTTGGTGCCAGAGTAAACATACCAGGTAAGTCTAAATTAATGTACACAGATATTTAGGTCAATTTATCTTCAATGTTAGCTCGATGAACTCCATTTTTTCCCCTCTGAACTACTTTGATACCCCAAGATTCTTTCCAAAACTGGCAGTCAATCAAAACCGTGGGAGACTCGTAATTCGTTCTGCACATTTTTTCAGGGGTCAGGTCACGAGGTTTAACCAACTATCATAACCATACTAGTTATGATCATAACCCCACTAGTTGGCATCTGCTACACATGCAAAAATGGAAGTAAAATGGCTCTGCCGACTCCTGACTAAGCCTGACGTGTGCTTTTGGGATGTTTGTTTTGGGAATACCGGGAGAAAACACACACCTACAAACTCGGCACAGGCATAGATTCGAACCTTTGATCTCCAGAATGTTAGGCCATCTTGCTAGCCATCGTCAACTGTGCTACTTTTCAGGAGCATATTTTTTTCTTGCTCAACACAGACTCCAGGAACTGAAATGCTATTCATTTAGCCTTTTAAACACAACTGAAGTTAGCAGGTTTTGAAAAATATTTTTCTTTATTTTTTTTGCCTTCAAAATTATATGAATAATTTAGGGAGTAACTGTTTATGTTTCATCCTTGTCTGTGTATTGTATTGTATTGTATTCATGTATTGGGTATTTTTTTTGTCTTTGAAAGGAAAAAGTGCTTCCTTAAAATAACAACAAACACTTCAACCTCATTAGAACTACAGAACATTACTTTGTGTGTGTGTGTGTGTGTGTGTGTGTGTGTGTGTGTGTGTGTGTGTGCGTGTTGACAAAATCAGTGGGACTGCACAATGAGTTGTGTTGATGCAGGTTAATATAGCCTCCAGAGTAGCTATATTAATCATGGGCAAACATTAAACAGGACGTTGGAGATGAATATGAACCGCTGGTCAGGCCAACAAAGCTCAAGCTCATTCTCTGCAAGATGCTTTTTTTTTTCTCCTTTCACACACTCTTTCCAAACAAGCTTCCACGATCAACACCGGTGGCAAATTATTTTCATGTAATTCCATTCAGAAAATGGCAGCGAGAGAGAGAGAGAAGTAGATGAAAGACTGACTTCAGGAAACCAAAAACAAATCAGCATTCAGCATTTTTTGGAGTTTGTATGTTGTTGGTTTTTTTTGGTATTTTGGCAACACACACTCTGTTCATGCATGTCAACGGCAGACATGGAGGAGAGAGGAGGATGCTGAGGAGACAGGAGGAGGATACATAGAAGACTCAACTTACTTCTGAGCTCTGCGGTGATAGAGCGAAACAAAGACAGAACACAGTACAGTTTTAACCCCACGACATTCACCAAACCACTGATACCTTCACACTTCTCACTGTAAGCACAAGGTCAAAGGGTGGTTGGAGGGAAAAGGGAACAAAGGAAGGGGGGGGGGACCATTATACTAATTTGTAGTGTGTGTGTGTGTGTGTGTGTGTGTGCCTGACAATCCCAGGAATCCAGTGATGATTAATGTACCTGAACTAAAACACTGGTGTCACGTCAAACTGAGCATTATAAGGATTCAACAGTGATTGATTCTCCTTAGTGGGTGCAGATATTGGAGGACTTACTGGTGAATGGCTTGGAGAAACTTGCGTTGGTGTTTTCGCACCTTGGCGTGATCAATCTTCTTCACCAACTTGGTGTGTTTGTAGATGAGCCATGTTTCCCTGAGTACATTGGCAGCTGTGTTCTTCACCTGTGGAGAACAAGGTCAACTTTCACCCTCAGTAGTTGTTCAGGTCTACAGGTGCAACCCAGTAAGTTAGAAGACAGTCCAACTGAGGTGTCATGAGACACGATATTGGCTCTTTGAGAATGACTTTTTATTCATGGTAATGGTAATGGTTTTATTACAATTGAGTGCATCCCATAATCAGTTCCCAGTTCCACATGTCCAAAAGGAGTAGGAAGAAGCAAAGCTTATTAAATCCTACCCCTCCATCTGGTACTTTTACAATCACTAACTCTTACATTTGTTCACTTCCTGCTTTCCATAATACAGTTTAAGGTTTTTTTGTTTTTTTAATAATGCACCTCGTACCAAAGTACTGTGTGATATGAGCATCCAATGCCATAATGTGTACCATAGTGCGTGTCAATATAGTGATATATATAGCACATCATGACTGGTTCAAGACTCTTCATCCTTGGATTTAGCAAACATCAACTGCTTGTATTGTTTCTTGAATTGGCTCATCGTTGTGCATTGTTTGATTTCCTTACTCAATCCATTCCATAGTTTGATTCCACATACTGAAATGCTATGGCTAGCATAACGTAGTCCTAGCATAGAAGTGTTTCAAATGTACTTCTTCCCTGAGATCATATTTCTCCTCTCTTGTAGAGAAGTATTGGATGACATTTTTAGCTAATTGCTTATTTTTAGCCTTATGCATTATTTTAGCTGTTTGAAGATGAACTAGTTAGTGTGAATGGTTGTTTGTCTATATGTGCCCTGTGATTGGCTGGCGACCAGTCCAGGGTGTACCCCGCCTCTCGCCCGAAGACAGCTGGGATAGGCTCCAGCACCCCCGCGACCCTCGTGAGGAAAAGCGGTAGAAAATGAATGAATGAATGAATGAAGATGAACTATATCAGCAAGTTGAAGTATTTGTCATTTTACAAATAAGGAGTTAGTATGTTCTCTGTAGGCGGCATTATGAATTATCCTTACTGACCTTTTTTGCAGTACATTTAGCCAGTGAAGATTGCTTTTGTAGTTATTAGTCCATATTTCCACACAATAAGTAAGATATGGTAGAACCAGAGAGCAATAAAGAGTGTGGAGTGATTTCTGATTGACAACAAATTTTGCTTTGTTCAATATTGAAATATTTCTGGCCACCTTATGTTGTATATTTGTGATATTTGTATATATGAGGTTTCCAGCTCATATTTTCATCTATTGTGACATTTTATCATTGCATTTAAGAAAAAAATATATGACAATACATTCTTTTGCACGACCGGCCCCGCCTCCACCGACTGAGACAAGGATACTGTATGACTGACAAAAGGGCTCACTCTGTTCATGCCATTGTTCTGTGGAACAAATATGCACATGGCACTATATCGAGCATGGCAAAATGATCAAGTTTCTTTTCAATTATTGTGTGATTAATGAATCTATTTACTATCTCGTCCACAAGATCTTGTCACACCCCTACAGTCAAAGCTCATTTATTTCTATGGTTGGGA